>NC_068396.1:26163483-26463483 GCF_023724105.1 Carassius gibelio | reverse complement strand
GACACGAAAGTAAAGCTGGAAACCAGGGGATAGAGAAAGTGTAAATGGGGGGAATTGCATTCAACACACTTTGTGTCATCTTTTAAATATATCTACACATAGCTTTGTGCCTGCAAAGATACTCAGGAATAAAGCCCCCCAGCACCCCCCCACCCCAATTGTTTAGCACTGCATTTTGCCACATACATTGACCTGAAGTGTCCCTTTAGGATAACTTTGTTACTGATAACAATGGTCTGCTTCTGTTGCTGATTAGGTTTTCATCAAGAAGTAAAATGCTAAATTAGCAAGCGCCTTATTAGTTGTATTATGCTATCTTGATAATTGTATTGAATTTGATCTTGACTCAAATTAAATTTACCTGGGATGCCCAGTTGTCAAATAAATGTAATCAATTAGTAAAAAAAAAAAAAAAAAAAAATTACGTTTGCAAAGGCACTATTAATCCAATAGCACGTGAAGACAGCAGAGAAGCGCTTGCTTAACACAGTGGAGTGAATTGTTTTGTTATCTTTGTGGTTTATTGGTTTATTATTTTGAGTCGTATCGGACGCGGTTACACACATCTTCTCACAATATATTGCCTGACAGATCTATCGCTTTTGCCGCTCAGAAATATTCACGCAATCATGCAGCACGTATCAGAAGATCTGCACTTCACTCACTCACACTCACATTCACTGATCTATATATAACTGATCTATATATAATCTATATATAACTAATAAATAAATATTAAGAAAACTAATATAATATAATATAATATAATATAATATAATATAATATAATATAATATAATATAATATAATATAATATAATATAATATAATATAATATAATATAATATAGATTTGATCAGATATTTTATTAAACCATTCTATCAGTTGTGTTATAGGTGGTTTCAACATAAACAAACGTTACTGCGCATGCACGCTTTTGTGGCCCTAACTTAACTTCTGGTAGACCTCCAAATAGAATCAATAACAACAGCCAAGTCCCTCTAGAGTAGATATTTTTTGATAACAAACAAAATATGTTTGCTGCGTAAATCAGACAGACTTAATGAAAATGCAAATTCATTCTTTGCCAGCAGAGATGCTTTAAAGCTCGAGAAATAGAGGTTTCCCCAGTAACAGCTGTAAACAAATCAGAGCTACGCTCACAAACGCTGCTTTATCTGGCATATAACATACAAGTCTTCCTTCAGAAATATAGTGATATAAAACACCTGTGCCTCGTTTTGATATTTACACATATAAATGTAAGGAATTATTTTTATTATTATTATTATTGTTAAACGTGCAGTACGTGCTCATGTTTATTCAACGAAGCCTTTTGGAAAATCGATCAGTTTTAAAATTATGGCGAGTCTCCACAAATAAATAAATGTGTGGGAAACGCATCCCACAGCACAACTTCAGTCTACTCATCACCTTAACTTTAACTGCGTTTGTAGACGGCACCGCTAGCCATGACTGATATACAACACAGACGGGAAGTTAACCTAGGATCCAGGCGCGTGCGCCCGATGAAACCGTCTATAGGACTTTCAGACGAAAGAAATTGTGTGAGCAGCACATTCTTTTATCAGAAGGATCTATGATCAGTGAAGGAATTCTGAGGTTTCAGCATGTCAGCAGGTCAAGCAAAATGTGTTCAGTGGTCAGTTTATGTTATCAACCTCCAGTCAACACAGGTAATTGGTCAAGAGTAAATAATCGGCAGTAGTGTGTACCGTATGTCATCTGACCTCAGTTTGTGCTGACTCCATTGAAAACTGAAGGTTTTGAAGGTACAGAGACATGCATTATTTGAAAGATGTACTCTAGTTTAGAGGTGGCAACAGGGGTGTGATTCAGAGAGGGCGAAGTGCTGGCCCACAGGTCTCATGAGACGTTTGTGACAATCACTTGTTTTCTATTACCTCTGTGCTGTCAGCTCTCTTTGGTCTGTCAGCTTCTGATAGAATAGTTTATTCACAAATACAAATAATACACTGTGACAGTATGACAGAAATGAACCTGAGTCTGGGGGGGGGGGGGGGTGGATATTGTTTGTTTACGTCACACATCACTTCTGCATTTCAAATCTCAACAGCCACTTATGCCCATTCTCTGTTTTTTTTCCATGAACAACATCAGTTTTTAAGTTTGGCAGTTCATTAAAACTATGGACGCAATAATGGAAAATCTCTGTTTGTGCCAGTGGATATAGGCGGAACTGATGTCTTCCAACTGTTCTGATGCCAGTGGTCTGTAAATCCTCTGAATATGATCACTCATTTGGTAGCTGAGAGCTCTGTGAGCATGCTGGCTGGGGCGAGTGGTCATTATCCAATGTAGTCTTGTTTGAAGCTCTAACCAGAGTGGTTGTAGCCAACTATCCATGCTGTTAATCCTGTTGATCAGGGTGATGATTTAAACAATTAATCCTGTGCTACAGTGAAAATCTGCACCATTCACTTTTTCGTGGATAATGCCACTTCCTGTGTCTTTGGCTCTGTCCTGCTGGCTGCAGCACAACACTGGCTTTCCTGATGCTAAGAGAGGGGCTTTAGATCACTGTGCCCTTGCAAGAATACATTTAGTGATTCAAAAAGCTGGCAGTCACGTTAATTTGTATAGGTGGTCATATGTATAAATGTTGACCACCCATGTGTATAAATGGCTTTGTGGAGGTGCATTTACAATAGCACAGTTGCAGCCAGGGTCCAAAATACAGCAAATTAAAGGTTTAAAAAATATATTTGGCAGCATGTACTGTATGACTGCAACTTTGCCAAGTCCAAAAAAGTATGGCCATGGTGCTGAAATGTTTTATTGGTTTTATAGGTGTTTATCTCACTTCTTAATTTGTGCCAGTGCTGGCTATTATTGTTCTTGTTTCCATGTTTATACCACCCCCCACCAGCCTTCAGATACTCTAGTATATTAAATCAGATGAACAATTTGTCACTATACACACATCCAAACTGACGGTGTCACAGTTATGGATTTCTGTTCTTTCTGTGTTTCCTTATTTGGTCAGGTTCCTTTTCTTGTTTAGTTAATTAATTAGCCCCACACCTATTTCTGCTTCCCACTGATTACATTCCCAGTATTTAAAAATCTGTGTTCTTCATTTGTGTTTTGTCTGTTATTAATGTTTGAAGATTTGGATTTGTGTTTGGTTGTGCCCCTTCTCTCATGTGGATAATTAAAATAACTATTTTGATACCTCCTTCGTCGTGCACTTCAATTTACAAACCAACACGTGTGACAAACGGGACCACAAATGTTTTTTGGTCACCAAGTCCAAGCAGGGAACTCCCATAAAAGAAGAAAGAGATAATACCGCAGTCTAATGCTCAGTGAGGTCCAGGTATCCTAGAGATAGGGATAGAGGAAACCAAGATGACTTCACCACACTCCAAACAACTCAAACATATAAACATACAAAAATAAGCCAATGGTAGCTTTGAAAGGGAGCTATTCACACAGCAAGACTTATCGATTCCCCAACAGTGACCTTCAGGCGCAGGCTAAATTATGGATTTGTAGAGGGAGGAGAGAAGAAATATTGTGTGTGTGTGTGTGTGTGTGTGTGTGTGCGTGTGTGTGTGTGTGTGTGTTTCCTAAATTTGGGCAGTTGACATATTTTGATACCCCCACTTACTTGTAAGTTTAGGTGGGAAATCACAATGTTTATGTTCACAATTTCTATACTACCACTTGTGATTCTGTAGTAGGCAGTATCTATATTGTACACATTATGCAAATACTCTGCATGCTTGGAATGCACTGAGGACTTGTTGTATTTGTGCAATGTGCATTATACAGCAGACCTTGAATATGGCATGCCATATATTCAGGAAATGTTCCTTTCGTAAAATCATGGAAAGCCTGAAAATATCATGAGATTTTAATGCTGATTTTCTAAAACGTGATGGAAACAAGCAATTTATATTTATTTGTTATTTATTTTTTATGTAACAGTGTCCTTTGTCACTGTGATAACACTAGCATACATTTATTTGTTCATTAATTTATTGCTTGTTTGCTACCAATTCATATAATGTTGAATGCAATAGTAAATGTTATAAAATAAGTGTTTTAAAGAGGTATTCCATACGTCCACTGTTTCCCAAGGTAAAGTAAAGCTTTGCAGCATTTTCAAACTGCAAAAAAAAAAAAAAAAAAAAAAAAATCTGGAAGAGCTGCATGCAGCACAGTTCACACTGCAGACGTTCCCGCTCTGCTGGCTCCACACAGCTTGACTCAGTTGATTAGCTCCCTCGTGTCAGACGATGGTGCACAGTTGAATTAATTTGCTCTGACTGTAACTTTCAAAAACCAAACACGTTGGAAATCCAAGCCATACATGTAAACCTCACCAAACCTGGCTGCATTTTTCACGACCGTTGTCATGTTAATGGCCTGCGGCGTCAATGTAATACACCAGAGATGAAGCGAGAAACACTGATGTACACCTTTACTCCACAGAGAGAAAAACAAAAACAGACAAATCAATCGAGTATGCGCTTGGCAGTCTCTCGCATCCAACACTGCATTTGCTGTCAAATGTTCTACCTTGTTTATCGACAGGCAGATATTACACTTGGCAGGTAGGTGAACCAAACAGCTCACTTGATTGAACTAGAACCAGTTAAGTCATACTCAAACGGTAGACATTTCTTTTGCCCTTAAACTTTTTCTGAAATACTCTCATTTCTTTTTTCACCCGCATGCGACTATGCCAGCGTGCCAGGATCACATTGAAACACCAGTGTCTGTGTCTATCTGGTAAAGCTTTATTAACCTTGAAATGAAACCCGGGCCGTGGGGGCCATGGCCTCTGATACGCCATGTGTAGCAGAAAATGAAAAGGCACTTGATATACAGTCTGGAGGTAATAGACTCCTCTGGCCCTGACTGATAAGTCATTACAAACCCATACCTTTTTATAAATCAGTTGTTGTCTTGGTCTTTTCATGCTAGGATTTATTTTCCTTAGATTTTTCTTAAATTGCTGTTTGTTAAGTTTTAATTTAGGTCTCTCTGTCTTTTTCATGTGTTAAAAACTAAACTTATTAGTGTCTGCTGTGTCATACATTTCTGTATATATCCCATTTCTATAATTACTTCACTTTTCACAAATAAACAGCTTTTTTTTTTTTTATTATTATTATTATTATTATTATTATTATTATTATTATTATTATTATTATTATTATTTTTACATTTAATACAGCAAACTTAACTTATGAAATCCATTTTTAAAATGTGTATGTTTGTTATTTTTAGTAAAACCCACTTGGTTTCATATAGCTAATGCACACTGTAAAAAATAAATAAATAAACACAAAACCTGTAAATAAATGGATAATGTACTGGCAGAAAATTACAAGGACATTTTCTGTTACATTTACGGACATTTACTTCAACTTTAAAATGGAAAATTATCTTTTGTACCATGGACAATGGACAGTACGTTATGCAGAAATTTCTACAAAATTATAGCACAGGCCTATATTTAGTAGCAAATAAAATCTTTAAAAGTTACAAATGTAACATTGTTTGCATGAGATAAAAGTAAACCTTCTTAAAAGTGCATTCAGTGGCTTTCATTTGCCCTAAACGTGAAGACAGAACATATTTTGACATCAGTTAATTTAACAATGTGTAAAGAAATGCTTGTATTGTGGAACACTTTTTAGTTTTAAGTGGCAACAGGCAGAAGAAAAGAAAACATGAGCAGGTACTTGTCAATACTGGTGTTACACCAAATAGTGGTCACAAAGATAAACCAGTGTGGAAACGGTCAAGATTCAGAACATTTTCAAATACATGGGAAAAAAAATAAAATAAAAATCCAAAGACAGGGCTGTCATTAATTACAATTGTTATAGTCAATAGTCAAGTGAAATGTTTCAGTGTTGACACAATTTTCGTATAAGAGAACACAATATTATTTAAAAGAATTAAGAAAAAAAAAGTGCTTTTGTCAGTGTAACTGATGCACTCTTGGCGTGCTGTCTGAATCTGAAGTGTTCACAGACAGCGTGCCAGTACCAAATTAACTTTTCATGTGTGTGTGTGTGTGTTTGTGTGTGTGTAACAAAACCTACCTGGTTTGGCGGAAGAGGTGATAGTGTTGTCCTTGAAGGATTCTGCGATGCAGATCTTCAACATTCTACAACAATTAAAAGTTAATAAACAATTAAAAGTGAGCACACTGTAACACATACTTCTAAGTTGAGTAAGATGTGAATGTATGCTGAAAATGATGAATACAAAAACTCCAACATTCTTTTGCCAAACAAGCCAGACAGCAACTAAGTTAATGTTACAGTTTGTTACATTTACCAAAAAATAAATAAACAAATAAATTACCATGGAAGTGAAAAAAAGGTTACCCAAACCCAAAATCCAACTTAAAAATTACATTTTGACAGAGACAAATCTTTATCTATTAGTGATGGTGCCTGCTCTAGCACTGTTTTTTTTACAGCCAATAATCGACTGAGCTTCTTGTTCCCTCAATGCAAAGCGTAATTAAAAAATACGCAAAAACACACTTAAAAACCAAATACGGAAAATTGATTCAAATCAATAGGGTATATTGTACTGTATATTTATGTCCTTTTTTGTTCTTTTCGAAATGTGACATTCACATATATAGATGGTGCAAACTAAATTCTTTTGTTTATGTTGGTTGAAAATATCTTCATATCCCAATAACAGTCATTAAGTTAAGTGGTCTAAATTATTTTCTGTGAAAGGCGTAGGACCAAGAAATGTTCCTCCAATCAAAATGCTTGTCAACATGTATTTGCATACCTCTACGCACCCTGTTCGCACAGACAGGATGTGTCATTAGCTTGTTCACATACGCTGTGCAGACAGAGCGAGAATGGCAGGCAAACATCAACAACATGATCTTCCTTCCTGGTTTATAGTACTTTTACTAATTGTACTGTGAAGTTTTCTCACATAGTGGATTGCAGTTATGTTGTCTCTGGTCGTCTGATCTTTGTGCATACTGTATATGTGTTCAGGGGGCATGACTTTGGAAGGTGATTGCAGGGAAGGTAGGATGTTCGCTTTCAGTGCTATCAGGGTAAAGTTGTCATTTTCCAAGATCTCCTACTGCACCTTTAAGTGTGATTTAAATGTCCACATATTTTCAGGGCCACCTTATATACATCTGGTTTCTCACTTTGACTTAATTATTTATACTTCCAAATATATTATACCATATATTCATACACTATTCATCATTGCTCATTATAAATTATGCATTCATTTTATTTATCACCAAATATTGTTGTGTGACACACACCATCTGCAGTTTTTGATATTCAGTGTTGATTAATTGCTTTAAATATTCTCAAAGGGTTAAGAGGTCTGTTTCATTAATTTACCAGAAGGCTGTGGACATTTGCACAGTTCTAGGTTACAGATCTCTGACTGTCGGCATGAAATTAAAACTGTCTTTTATGTTACATGGGGCACATAATTATGGTCAATCAGAATGCCAAAGTGTGCAGCAAATTTGCAGTTCATTAGGCAGCATGTCTATGCATGCTATTTTGTTAGAATTAAATTTTTTTTTTTTTTTTTTTTTTTGAGAGCAGCTAGAGTACATTTACACCCAGTGCAGTCCAAAAGCAGGTGTGTGATGTATTGAGTGACTTTTGCTCAAGATATTTGTCCAAAGTGAAGAAGTATCACACTCCCACACTCTGACCTGCCTGTAATGACCCCATAAGAGAGCCCAACAGCTTTGAGGTGGTCTTACCTTTATTAGGGACTGGTATGGGTTCCATGAGAGCTCATAGACTAAACCCATCTTCCCAAATGGACACAGTGTGTTAAAGTAGGCCACTGTAATGTCTGTTCCCAAGTATCACTCCAAATATATATAAATATCTCTGTGTGTGTGTGTGTGTTAAACTTTAAAAAAGGAGAGAAGAGAGAACATAATTAAAGAGAACAAACAAACATGTTAGAATGAGCAAACAAAACAACAGTACGAACAAACAGGAAAAAGAATGTAAGAGAGTTAAAGAAAGCAGCTTCTCACTCTGGCTGATATAATTTCCTCTTGTGCAGGCTGTCTGGCTGGGTAGCATCTCCTGAGATTGGCGGTGTCTGATAGGGAGCAGTTCACACTTGTCACAGACTCAATAACACCAAAACAAAAGCAAGTGCAGTGGAGAGCAATGTGACTGTATCTCCTTCTCATTCTCCTGTCCTCCTCATTCTCTCCGTTTCTTCACATCTCTCAACCTCTCATCCCCTCTCAGATATAAACTTAATTTTAAGACACAGAGAGATTGCAGCTGCATCCCATCACCGTCTGCGTGTGCAGAGAAAAAGATACCACCACCTTGATATTTTCAGCCGTTTTCTCTGAAATTCACAGCGACCCGCTCTTGTTCTTGTCAACATGAGCCTCCGATTTTTCTTTGACACATCTTTAATGACGCCTTCTTTAACAAGCCCAAGCCACAAAGTTCAAAAGCAACATTTTGCTTTTGTTTATGTAAATAGCACGGTTGCCTCTGGAAAGTCATTTTACGTGCTGCTTATCCTAATTAGCAGGACGACCCACGCGACCGCTTGTCTGTTCGAGTCAGTTCCCGCATGACAACACTGACATTTACAAGGACCACTTTCAAGACCGCTTCTGCTTTTTGCCGTATTTTGCGAAGTGAGTCAAGGAGAATTGCGTGCCATTCATTGCACGTTCTGAACTAGATCTTCAAATCCACAGATGAATACATATCCTTGTAGTGCTCACTTCAAGTACCTCATACTAGTGCGTACTTACATAAGAATGAAAAGATCTGTAAAACTACAAATTCTACTCTTTCAAAATTAATTAATTATTAATTCGGCAGTCCCTCTTAATAATTTATGAGGAATTCAGAACTATATATATATATATATATATATATATATATATATATATATATATATATATATATATATATATTCCATTTGATAATTTGAGAGGGAAACTCATATGTTCTCTGTATTTTAAGAGTGGAATAATAGTATATGGAAGGTGATAATGCTTTCCAGTGCCAATAAAATGGAACACTCTTGGCTATGTTTTACAAATTTAGTTTCAATACATGTTTTCCTCCTAAAAATCAGTGGAGAAAATATCCTTGCCATTTTTTTTTTTACAGTATTAAAACCTGTAATCCATACAAATCTTCTTTACTCCACTTTGACGGCACACTTACGCTCACATCCGCATGTAAACATGCCGTAGGTGTGAAAGTTCTTCATTGTGAGCTAAGCAGACACAATTCTTAATTTGTTACACAATACTGATCGTTTTTGCTCAATTTTGCTGACAACGTTTAAATCAAAGCCACAGCAGACCTGTTTTGTGTCTCTGAGCAACGCAGCGGTGTTTCAATACTGAATGAATACAAATTTTTGAACGAATCAATTGATCAGTGCTTCAGTAATTCTTTCATAAAGACAGTTGTTACTTGGTTCGTTTCTGTATGAATCAGCCGTTTGACGCTCATTAAAACAGTCATTTGTTGATAGTATGCACACTGTAGTGTGAACTTGCAAAACTAAATTACTTTACTCTCTTGATGACAAGAGAGTTGCTCTTTTAAAGTTAGTGGTATAAGAGGCCGTTCACATATCACGTCTTTTGCGCGCACAAGTTCGTTATCTCCAATGTAGGCTCGCTGATAATGGAAGCGACGCGTTTTTTTTCAGGCGTGTCCACACCGCATCGAGTTAAAAACATCTCAACTTTTCAGAATGCCGCATGCACACCGCGGGTCACGTGACAAGAACCAACAAATCAGCTTCATCCTTTCCCGTAACAACGTTGAAAACTCAGCCAAGATGAAGGAACAGCTGTTCATAGCTGTATATGGATTGCCATTTTGAAATAAATTTAGTAGCAGAGCTACTGCGAGTGATATTTTTAGTGCTGCAAATCCATTTATCCTTTGCTGAAATTTTCGCGTCTTCATGCAGAGAGCGCGTCATTGTTGCTAACAATGGCAGACGCCTCAAGAGCGCTTCTGCCCGAGCGCTTTGGAAAGAAGGAGAAAGCGGCGCGCCTAGCGTTTTTCACGTGTTTTTAGGCGCGATACGTGAACGGCCCCTAAATTAGCTTTTTAACTTGAAGCATGTTGTAATAAGAACACTTCATTTACATGTTGAATTCTCAAAAATGAATGTCCCCAGACCCCCTCTACAACGGTCATATTCTGAACTATGTCACCTGTTTTGACCTCTTGTGAGTTTGTAGGTATGATAATTACTACTTCATGCAACAATTTCCTCTCATTCATGTCATACTTTGACGCACGTTCACGAGAGTGTCAGTCTTCAGCTGTTGTGCCTGGGAGGGCCACCAGGTGACTGTCTTTTTGTGAGTGTTGTGTTTTATTTGATGCCATGTACTCTCTCCTGTCTATTTTCTGACCCCATCCATCTTGTTACATTATTATTGTTTTAGTTGCCACACCTGTGTCTCCCTCGTGAGGTTCCCTATTTATTCTCCTGGTGTCTGTAATCCTGTGCTGATCTGTTGTTTTCCATCGTGGTGTTATGTATGTTTGTAGCACAGTTTCTAGTCTGCCTGTTTGTCCCCCTCGGGGTGGTTTTTGATCGTTTTATTTCATTTTTGTATTAAAAGGACCATTCTGCCTGCATTTGAGTCTTTGCCTCTTTCGCACCATGACAGAGAGTACCATGATGCATTGTCGTGAATGCATGTCAAAGACTGACAGAGAAGATAAAAAAAGGTTGAATAAAGTTATTTATTTATTTTTATTTTTTTGCACACAAAAACTATTCTCATAGCTTCATGAAATTAAGGTAGAACCACTTGTTAATAAAATAATTCCTTTTAAATACACATTTTTACCATTTTCTATTAATAGTTTCTATAACACTAAATCTCTCTGATGGAACAAGTTTTGCATAGCTCTTGGTCTTGGATTGTCCTCTGCACGTATTTGCTTGGTTCAGAAAAGATTGGATAATGTCAGTCCAATACTTCTCATGTCATGGAAAAGTTTGGGGTCTGTACCTATTTTTGAGGTCTGATATATTATTTTGTAGGTTACGGTTACTGACTTTTTTTTTTTTTTTTAGCTCTCAGCGCGCACACATACACCTGAGCAGGTTTGACCTAGGGCCAGTCAATTCCAACCTCAAGCTCTGGATAGATGACAGAGCAGGGTCTTTGTCTACACACCTATACTCTTTTTAAAGCAGCCGTCAGTAACCTCTGACCCATGACTCTGCCAGTTGCTGATATGCTTTCCTTTTTGCCCAAGTGTGTCTTCAAGATAAGGAAGGGATTGGGTTAGAAATTCGTCTCAAGCAGAGAAAGATCGGAAACCCCCTCACACACATAAACATCAGTCAACTTTTAATTCCTGTCCGCAGAACTTCAGAACCAGTGAGGGAAGTTCATCATGTCCTTCAGGCCATATTAGCCAGCCTTGACTATTAACGCAGACCTGAGGAGAGGTTCAGAATGATAAGAAACCATAGAAATGCAAAATTACCAAAAACCTAATAGAGGCTATGAGAAATACAGAATTACGGATTCAAACAACCTCAGAAGCGTGACTTATGAAAGAGACCTGTGTGCTGAGGTAATTAGCCTCCTGATGGCAAACATCCCCTCTTATCCCTGCTTCATTAGGGCTGTAAACTCTCTCTCTCTTTCTCTCTCTGAGTAACCACAACTTTAATTGGCATTGTATACTGAGGTTTATGACCCAAAACAAATCTGCCTAGACTCTGCATTCATTTGGCCAATAAGATTGTCTGTGAGTGTGTGTGTGTGTGTGTGTGTGCACCACCTTGTTAAATATCCCCAGCATCTTTCACATAATTTGTGGATGTAGGCCTTGAAAGTACAGGTATCTGATTTGAAGCAGCTTGCAATCTAATGGAAATTTCAGTAATGAATGGAAAAAGTTATCAAGTTTTCTGGCCCCCATTTCCTCAGCAAATTAGAATAATTTACCTCAGAGAAACGAGAAAGCAAGTAAAGGCAAAAACACAGAGATCGAATGAAAAAGTTATTTTGTTGGCTGAATGGGTGAGAAGTCAAAGTTTTGTGTTTATTTGTGTTTATTTGAAAATATATGAATCTGTTAAAATGGCATTCAAAGAGTTTGTTCTTTTTGATTTTATCTTAGAGAGGTGCTTAGGTGAAGTGTTTGTAGTGCAATGCCTAAGGGAGGAGCTTGTGCTGAGACCGTAGATACAAAATAACATTTCTGATGCATCATCAGTGCATAAAAGGGTTTGCCAAAGTAAAATAAATGGCAAAACTGTAAATTTCAGCGCCTTTGTCGTTATACTGTGTGTGTTCCTACTACACACAGTTCTGGGACAGATTTGTACCTAGAATTGACTAAACATTTTGAGAACACCCTCATGCATGTAAATATGTTTGTATGCATGTTTGCATTAATCTATTTACTGACTGACTGAATAAATATTATTTATTAATGCATTTATTTAAATTGTATCTATTCCACATCCACCAAATCTCCAGAGTCTGAGACCACTCAGTACTTAAATACAATGTAAAATGTGACCCAGCCAATCTGCACGATTATTTTCCTGGTCGCTCTTAGAATAAAACATATTTTTGTTTCACGCTTGTACAGCAGCAACAGCACCACGGCCTTTGTGTCCTCCTATATTGTGTGTTTGAAAGGGTGCAGACTTCATTTAGTTCTAACTTTGAAGTATGAACACACACAAAAAAAGAAAGAAAACCAGGTGCAAATGAAGGGGCCTGGGGTTAGGTGTGTGGGAAGCAGAAACAAGAAAGACGAACAGCAAAGAATAAAGCCTACCTGGATCCACACATGGAACCCACTCAAGGTGAACAGCTCGCCTCTGCACAGAAACAATGGCCATTACTCACCCAGCAGCAGACACACAAAATTAGACCATAGAGAGAAAATGAAGTTGAGGAAAGAGCAGAAAAGGAGAACGTTTTCTGAGGTGATATATTTCAAGCCCGGGTGCTTATGCTAAGCAGGAACAAAATGGCTAAAAGCAGTGGATAAATATTAATGTGGAATGAGGGCCCTCTAGGAGCCTATAAACACTCATTGCTCAAGCTGTGGATTAAAACGCCCATTAGCGAGGTGGCCATGGGTTCATCATTCAGCACTTACACATTCGCTAATCATGTTTACTACTGTATTCCCAACAGTTATATTGGGGCTTTTGGCTTGGTATGTTTAATGATGGCCCTTGCACAACGTGGCACATGGAAAAACAAGAGGTAGGGGAAGCAAGAGAGAGGGAGATATGGCTCCGTTTCAATCTAAAGTCAAGCACATGTGACAGTTTAACAGTAGACTGATTCTTCAGTACACTCGCAGGTATTGTCATTCGAAACCTCACAAACAGAGGCCGAATTGCTTCCAGTTCAGAGAAACGAAGCTCACAGTTCATCGTGTGCTGAAACAAGACGAGTTTGGGCAGATGATTATATCGATTTGTCTGTGTGAGGTCAGGACAGTGATTTCTGACTTCTCATCCAATTGGTCAGGAACACACACACTGCTCTCGCAGAGTGTGTCATGGATGTATGAGTGTGTTTACCCATACAAGCTGTTATTGTCATTTCTATTGATTGGCACTGATGCACCATCATCTTGCTATGAAGAAGGTATTTTCTTCACATAGGTTTCAGGAGCTTTGTGAAATGTGTTGCCATCAATTTTAATATCTCTTCTCTTCCCTTCTCTTCTCTTCTCTTCTCTTCTCTTCTCTTCTCTTCTCTTCTCTTCTCTTCTCTTCTCTTCTCTTCTCTTCTCTTCTCTTCTCTTTCTCTTTCTCTTTCTCTTTCTCTTTATATGTGCTGGTACCTTCATGCAATCACAAATAAGGTAAGTGCCTTAATATGTCACTATTTATTAATTAGTTAAAATTACCATTTCTGTTCTTATCATCATATAATGAAACCACACCGGTTGCAGGCACATAGCAACAAGCTTTTATATAACATTTTATAATTGTATTTAGTTTTCTCTGCCAGCACAGCTAGTTCCAAAAGAAGTGCTCCTCTGACTACACATTCTGTATTAATGTGCCAAATGGCTTGGAAATTCTAAACAGCCTATAGTTTTGATAATGAAATATGTGTGCTATATATATATATATATTTTTTTTTTTTTTTTTTTTTTTTTTTTTTAGGTTAAATGTTCAAATATGGAAGGGTATTTCAGGTTAACATCCTTCGTCTATGTCTGTTTACATCAGAATTGTCTTCAATTCAGAATTAAATGGCTTCTTAAACTAATATTCAGTTTTAATTTAATTTAAATTGAAGTAGTAAATACAGTGCAGAGCTACATTTAGAATTTTTATGATGTATCATTGAAATTGAAATATATGTGTGTGTGTGTGTTTTTGACACATGTATACACACATGTATTAAACTTTTCCAGGAAAGCAGGTTGTGCGAAAGCAAACTTTTGAGATCTTGAGATCACCTCATGTAGCATCTGTTTCTTAGACTTATACAATATATGAGTATACTTAAGGTCATTAAAGAAGAATTGTCAGATGTAATGAAAATCTCTCTTTGAGTTTGCTGGGTGCCGCAAATTGAATGGAAGCCCATTACAGATTCGACATATGTAATATTTTGAAATCAATACTGCTGCAAACTCCTCCCAGTGCAAACACAGTTA
Source organism: Carassius gibelio (assembly GCF_023724105.1). Lineage (NCBI taxonomy): Eukaryota > Metazoa > Chordata > Actinopteri > Cypriniformes > Cyprinidae > Carassius > Carassius gibelio. The sequence continues at coordinate 26,448,774 of NC_068396.1, read as the reverse complement.
GGAGGAGTGTGTCTTGCTGAGATGGGCTGCAGAACCAATTTACAACTCCAATTTTGTTAGACCAAGGGAACATACAACATAACAAGATAAAACATTAAAAAAAGGCTGGAGGCACTCTGTCTTGTTTATGAATCTTCTCAGGTTAGGCATAAATACAATCTGTGCTGCATTTCTGAATTTGGTTGTGTTGTGTACAAAGACAGACTTTGATATGTCTAAAACTGACATTCTATCTACAAATCAATCACTGCTGTTACTTGCATGTGAAACCATTGATGTGTTTTGCATGGCGCCAAACCGTCATGGATACTGATGAAGACACATATTCAGATTAGTGCTCAGCAAAAATGTGTTTTCCAGCAGGCTTGCTGTGATAGACGATGTTGAAGGTAATACCAGTGTTAAGACGCAACACAGGTTACGTCTCTTGACCATCGGGTCACTTTCCTCCACCGTCATTTAGATGTATATAATTTAACGACATTTGCATCACAGATCAGATTTCATGATTACATTTGGTCTCCCCAATCCTGAAAGTGTGGTAACTTGGTAGGCAAAGATACAGAATGATATGGCCATCAGGAGAGTAGACTGAGGTGTTCTGCTGTAATGCTGGTTTTCATGGCCTGTGTGTTGCTAATGCATTGTACGGCCTGTGTTAGAGGAGGCAAAGTGAAGAACTGGCTGCACTTTCTATAGTCACTTAATAAGATTGCTCTTGACCCCTGACTGCTGAACACACAGCAACATAGCTCAAATTAGCTTTTTCCCTTTTCTTTTATTTTCTTTTCTTTTCTTTTCTTTTCTTTTATTTTCTTTTCTTTTCTTTTCTTTTCTTTTTATTGTGTGCATAATAATAATAATTATTATTATTATTTTATGTAAATTACACTGACACTATTTTAGTGAGTGTTATAATAACAATAATTAATGCCTATGCCTGTCAACAAATTATTTGTTACACACACAAACTTGTTTTTTGTGTGTGTCTAATCGCACAATGCTGCATTAAAAACCTTTAAATTCTTTTAAATATGAATCTTAAGAGCTCTGTGTTCTGTTGGTTTCCATTGTACGAATGCATCCTTTTACGTTTCCAGTTTCTTACCACCTTCCTCCCTCTATGGTCCAGGAATAGCATGACATTATAAGCCAATGGTGTTCCTGGAGTTTAGATGTGGCCTGTGCCATTTCCTGGCCCCATTTCATCTACTTTCCAGTCTCGCCTAACTTTTCAGTTCATTAAAGTCATAGAAAAGCACACATCTTTCAGACACATGCAGAGGTGCTCCTTTGGTGGCTTAATAAATCCATGTTTAACATGCAAAAAACTATCTGGACTCTGAAAGACTTACTGTGTGTTTCCTGTAGTTCCAGGAGCCCAGTGAATAAGAACACTTTAGCATTTTAATGATTATGGCCATTTTCGTTACATCCACGTCTTGGTTTCTGAATGTACATTTCATACCGTGACTGCAAGGGTCTTTTGTGCACGGTAATCGTCTGAATCTGGGAACAATGCACTGGCTTTCCTCCAACCTGACATTACAGTCTTATTCCTGCTAAGGCATAACTCTTTTTTTCTTTCTTAAATTTAGTTCTCAATCGTGACCCCCTTTTTCCATTTCGCAGAATTTTATTGCCTGCACTTTTTGTAAGAGGATTTCAGAGTATAAATGAGAGTGACATAAGGTTCACACACTTACTGGATTTGGTGTAGCTGCTCCACATGTGCTGGCGGAAGGGGGTCTTCTCGGAAACAAACATTTCCACGTTTGGCTAATGGCGCTAATTAGCAGTGAATCTGTGATTTTCCCGCCTGTTGGTTTTTGCCGAGTGTCATTAATAGCAGCATTAAGTCTCTGGTGATGTAGATCCCTTGTTGGGAATGCAAGACAAAAGGCAGTGCTTTATTGTAATGCACGGCCATAATGTCTACATGAACAAACATTAGGCTAAAATGTTAAATCCTGGGAAATTAAGCCTGGGATTCAGTCATGCTCTGGGGCATGTGTCTGTACAAAATGGTCATTTTCAAGTTGAACTCAAAAGCAGAACTACTGAAACGGCTCTGAATCTCCTCAGTGATCCGTTGATCCAGATCCCCAAACCACTGGTTTGCTTTGTTTTAGAAACTTAAAAGCTTCAATCCCCTTTCATTGTAATTTCATGGAAAAGTGCAGCTAGCAAGGAGTTTGAAATATATGAACATGGACAAGCACATGGATGAAGCTGATTAAATAATAACAGAAATTGATTTTTTAGGTGAACTATTCCAGTCACTTGTAAATGTTCTCTGGCTTATATGTAGGGCACATTCTTGATCTTAAACAATGCATGTAGCCATATAAAATATTTATACTCCTTTAATGTGGTTCCATTTCTCTTTCTGCAACAAGAAAAAAAAAAACACTTTTGAACTCCCTCTGTTATTTCCCTGCAGGCTCTGACCAATAAAACCACTAATTCTAGTCCATTAGACACAAAACCAAGTATAATAGACATGGGATTCCTTCCTATTCGTAGGGCAGGTTTATCTGTGTTTTGCATGCTAGTCTTTTGATACAATAATTATATTGATCAGAGGGTGAATCTGTAGTAGTCTTTAAGGCATGCACTATATTATTAAATTATTTGTTGGCAGATAATTGTTCAATTTTGTTCAGACAGCAAAACTTGCACATTGTTTAGTGGATGGATGGTAGATGGAAGATGGTTAAACCCAACCTGTAACTGCACATTTTCATATATTTAAATACGACACCTTATTCTTCCATATAAAATATATTTTCTTTTCTTTTCTTTTCTTTTCTTTTCTTTTCTTTTCTTTTCTTTTCTTTTCTTTTCTTTTCTTTTCTAATTAAGACTTCATTCATTTATATCACTTTTAATTGTGTTTCTCACAATCCACATCTGCTCCAGCTTTTTTTGTGCAAATGCATCGCAAGTTCATGTGCATCTCATTCCTTTTTAAGCAAAAAACATGCTCTCTACACACTGTCATATTGCCAAAGCTTCCTACGTTCTGTCCTTGTTTGAGCTTCTAGTCAACCAGCATGACTGGCACTAATGCAAAGAGGAGTAAACACATTAATAAACATTATACCCTAATCACACATTCAAAAGGTGCTTAGTGCTCTGAGGTGCTTGTTAATTAAAGGCACTTTTGCACAAGTGTTTTAGCATGCGGCATTCTGGCACCGGGCAGCCACATCCCCACGATTTTTTCTCATCAATCGACAGGAGTCCCTCGTCTCACAGGTTTTATTTGTTTGGCTCTCTTATTAATTTATTGTTTGTGTATTGATGTACAGTGGGTGAGTAATGGATTTTCTGCACAGGAGAAGGGTGGGCTGGAGTCTCAGCGGGCCCTTTGCCCATCAAGCACTGCCGAACACTGCAGTACTCCAATAGCAAGTCAATTTGCACCCTTAAATTGGTTGATTATGCTGAATGGGGGTGGCTGAATGGAGGCTCATAACTCAAATAGATTTCATATTATGTAGAATGCCCAACACTATGCTAATCTCATCTGCTCATTGATGGAGGGAAACAAAGCAAAGCAGCATGGGAGACTTTTGGTAGTAGGAATGAACAGTGGGGACCGAGCAGAAAGTGTTGTGCCAAGTGTTAGACATTTCTCTTTCTTAGCAATTCTTTATCACTCTCTATCTTTGTCATTTATCCTTTTTCTTTTTTTTTTTTCTTTTATTATCTGCAGGGATAAATAAAGTTCACTGTGCTCAACTTTAGTCTAGGGTGCGTAGATCAATCAACACATCATATTCTGGTCTGGGATCCACACTCGCTTATTCTTCTTAATCACTTTTCAATTTATTTAACTTTTGCAGCAGATAACAATCAAACGTTTTGACAATAAGCCTTCTTCAGTGAATCATACAGCGACATTCCCTATAATAGTTCTTAAGAAAAATTAATGGAGTCCAATTGTGAAAAGTCACATAACATGTTTTACTGATCACAAACTTAATTGACCAATCAAGCAATTTCAGGAAAAACAACCAAAGATAATTTCAAAACAGTCAACACATAACATGGAATGCAATATAGGCACAAAAGAAAGGCATCTAACACAAATAATCCATAGAAAATGTAAAAAAAAAAAAAAACATCAGCATAAATTAAAGTGGGGAACGAGACGGCCTATCAGGCTACAAGCCGTTCATTAGTCCGTATCATATCACCCACTGTAATCAGTCAATCAAGGGATAAACAACTTATTCATTCTTAAAGAAAACAACTTTTTCAACTTAAATCCTTAATGTTATTACTGCAGTCATGAAATGTATTGCTATTGGTGAAGTCACATCACGTCTCTTGATAGCAGATTTATGTTCACTAATAAAAAAAATAAATAGCTGGCCACTTTTTCTGATGTAAATGAGAATGGACATTTTAACATATAAATTACATTGGATGTAAAGAGCAGGTGGTTAAAGATTTAATGAAAAATCATTCTACAGGAATGTACATCACTAAATTGATTGGTTTTTGTTATCGATGAACAGGTGGCACAATTCCTATAAGGTAAACAACCTTTTATAAGTATTTTAATCTTGTCGGTATAAATATCAGATTTTATCAACTTAAAGAAGGGTCAGTTGAAAGAATGTTCCAATATTTTATTATCATTCCCTTGATCTGATAAGATTGTTTGCTAAAAGTCAGCACACATTTCAAATAAATATATATATATATATATATATATATATATACATTTTTTTTTTTTTTTTTTTTTCGCTGGCTCAGTTGGTCCAGTAGTTGTGATTAGTATGTAGTATGTAGGGGTGGCATTTATCCTCTGGCTGGACAAAACCAGCATGTTGTGGTTTAAATTTAGGCTGCAAGACATGTCAGACTTTGGGCCATGAAGACACATTGAGCTGAGTATCAGCATTACAATAAATGCTAACACCATGTTATGATGATATTTTCCAAGGGTAACATGTGAAGCATGAAAAGCAGCAGTCCTAGTTCTGAGCCTTGTGGTACTCCATACAGTACTCATAAACGTTATAACAGTTGATTTAAGTAATTTAAATAAATCTCAGTGACAGGCATGCATGTATACATGCTGGAAAAATGGCATGCATTATTTTATCAAGACTAGTGCAGCAGCGCTAGGAAAGTTTCTGTTAACTTTTTGTTTGTTTGTTTGTTGTTTTTGGTTTGTTACAGCAGTATTTGCAACAGTAATATTCAGTACTGTACATCACACAAAATGCAAAGTTACAAGGTATAAAACACATGTAAACTATAAAAATTTTGAGATGTAGTGGCAACACAGTGGCCCGAAGTATCTCACACTGTCCCGTGGCTATATGTCCTTTCTTATGGTAGAGCCTTGACTTCTCTTTTTCTCCTTTTCTGTCTTTCTCCTTATCTTTGTTTCACTCTCTTTCATGGACATACACACACACACACATCAGCACACTCGAAATATGAGTCATAAACTCTGTTCTTAGACTGTAACTCAGCTCGGGGATAAAAACACCTCCCTTTTAACAGTGAAGGCCGCAGCTGTAAATTTTGACATTTCTGAGTCAGCAAGGAGCCAAAGCTGTGACACAAAATTAGAGTGTTCTCTTTCACCAAAGTGCTCTTCATCTCCAAAAGATCTTTAAAGTGCTCAATGATTTTCCCTCCATCAGATGTCTGTAATAGGCTCAATCAAAAAATAAATGAACAACATAAATTCCAGTCATGGCTTTCTTGCAAAGGAGGGAGAAGAAAGAAAAGACAGATTTTTCAAAATGCCTTGAGAACTACTAAAAGGCTTTTGTGCTAGTGTTGGTTTTGTCAAAAAAGGCCACAACTATTGATGTTCCCACTGTAAACTAGTTCCAAAATGTTGTTGTTGTTGTTTCTTGTTTTGTTTTGTTTTATGTCCAGGTTTTCTCCACCGAGTTGCATAAACTTCCCAAAAGCTGACATCCAAACATCCCAACCAGCATTATAACAAGATTCTTGTTGATACATTTGAGCTGAACTGCTGTGCTCTTCATGACCTTTCACTCTCAGCTCTCTCTATTGCATTGAATGAGACAGAGAAGTAATTGCTTTTGACAAGGTCTGAGCCACGGGGTGACCTTTAGTCTGCTGATGGTCAGCTCAACCATGTTGACCGCTTCTAGGGCCTCAAAATATCGCAAAAAACTATATCTAACTCAGGACTGTTCAGTGTCTCTACCTAGAATATTCCACCATAGGCAACTCTGCAAGGGGCTAATGACTCAAAAACCAAAAACACTGAAATCTACTGTAGCATTAACTTGTGTCCTTATTTGATCTGGTAGATGTATTCAAACTTTAACATTCATAAGGCCTAGACACACACACAGAAAAAAAAAAAAAAAGTTTTCTTCACATATCTTTATTGGTACATCTCTGCATTGTATTGTGCATTCAATAATAATTTTACTTCAAATAGATCTCACGTTGTTTTTGTTTTCTCTCGTTCATTAGATTATAATGAGAGATTTGATGTAAGGTACATTTGTATTATCTGTTATCTAAAAAAAAAAAGGTAGCACTTTATTTTACAGTCCTGTTCCTCGTGTACATACTATGTACTTATTATAGTAATTACAATAACTATGTAATAACTAGGTACTAACCCTGAACCTACCCCTAAACCTAACCCTACCCCATGGAGTTACCTTGTATTACCAGAACTTTCTTAGATAAATACACTGTAACTACACTATAAGTACATGTTAGTACACATACTGTAAAATAAATTGCAATCAAAAAAAAAAAAATAAAAAAAATAATATGAATTAATATTGAATTAGTTGTGTTTCCCTCTCTTTTCCCCTAGATAGGACACATGGTTTGGAGGATGAATGGACAGATGGGTCTATTTATTAAATGTAAATAATATTACACATTTATATCTATCTTCCTCGTGGCTCGCTTGGTGTATATTTAAATCAAACATTTATTTTATTTTATTTTATTTTACTTTATTTTATTTTATTTTATTTTCTGTGGCGTTGCCTAGTTTGTATTTTGTTTTTAATTCAATACAGAGCCACAAGCCTGGGCAAATCTTATCAAAGACTATCAAATAAATTATTCTCCGTATGGGAATTTGGCCATACAGACCCGATGAGTCTATAGGATAAATAACTTTAGATAGATATTGATGCACTGTGGTTTAAGCACTTGAAGGTTGGTAAAGTGAGGCTGTGTATATGTGTGGCCACCTGCATGTGTGGGTTCTTTCTTTCTCTGGAATCAGGTGAAAAAAAGCATCTCCCATCGCTTTCTGTAAATGACACCATTTGTCTGGGCTCAGGCTGCTGATTCAAGACCTCTAGTCCCAGCACTCTGTCTCAAACCCTCTTGTCAGCACCTGACCTTCTGCCTTGAACCTCTCACCTCCATGATGATTGCAAGTTATTGCACCTCATTTCATACAGCAAACTTTGAAATGTGCCTTGCCTTTATGGATTGCACCACACTTACACTTGCTTACATCCCGCTGAACTACATGTCTTTAGATTGAGATGAGGATGGGTTTTTTTTTCTTCTTCTTCTGATCTCTACCCTGTTAGACAGAATGAGGAAGACTTGACTTATTCATCTAGCACAACATGGACTGCCTACAACAGCACTGCTATTTTAACATGGCAGATCATCAGATCAAAAGGCCCAACACTGCACTATCCTCATAACAAAGCATTGCCTGTAGGGCCAACACTTGTATCACCCAAACTAGAACACTGTGTCATGTATAAATCTATTCCACAGTTTTTTTCCTCAAATTATAAGTGACATGGGAGGTTCTGTTTCAGCATGTGAGTCATACCTGACTTTGATGTCTAATGAAGCATTTAAATATGTTCATAATGTCTGAGCCATGGCATAGTGGTGCATATATGTGACATATAGAGGCTCTTCCTGGGACACAAATCCACCCTGCACCATAAAAGAAAACTTTAATGAAACACTATAGTCCTGCATGCCTGTGTCTCTTTAATGGCCCTGCATTAATGAATAGGTGTAGTGGCTAGGATGACAGTCGCCCTGTTTTATTAAATAAGGGACCTTTTCAACAAGCCATATCACTGCAGTTTCTTTGATCTCTCTCTCTCTCTCTCTCTAGTATTTATTAGTTCACCCACTCGGTACTGTGAATAATAGTGCACAGTGCATTTGCTGACGCCAGGCTTTTATTTGCCCCTCCTTCAGGTTCACAGCTGGTGTTTATATATTGGATTGAGCTTGCTGTCAGTGTCGGAATATCATTAAAATGCCCCCCTCTAAGGTGACTGATATAAGTGCGCATCAGAAAATTTGAAAAAGATAGAACAGTTGGGATAGCAGCAAAAAAAAAATGCTTGGATCCTTAAATCACATACATTTCATGATTTGAAAGGCTTTCAATTGTCATATATTTATTTTTTATATACGTATGTTCCTTGAGGTTTAATTATAATGTTAATGAATGTTTTTGCACTACATAACTACATTTATTAATAAACAAACAAATAAATAAATGCAGTACATGCATACATAAATAAGTGGAAAAATTATTATTTTAACCCTCATTCTGACCCTTTGTCTGAAACGACTTGTTTTGTTCAAACATTCTTTCACTCCATTTGTCCGATTGATGACAGACTCGGACATGGACTGTGTCAGAAAGTGAATGCGGTTACTGTATACTGTATCCACTGTAGACAAGATAGTGGTGACTATGATATTAGATATTACATTATATATAACAAACAATAAAAAAAAAAAAAAAAAAAACGCTGCTCTTTATTGAATTGCTTTTATAGTTTTAATAAACACTTTATTTGTAATGAGCACACTGGAGTGATTTTTGCATTTGAATATTTGTTTTTCTTACATGAATGCTTTTGTTTAGATGTACAATTAATAAAAGTAGTGCACTAGGCCTATCTGTTTCTTTCTCAAATTTGTTCTACTTTTATTTTTGTTGTTGTTGTTGTTGTTTTTGCATCTGTTCCTATTTTCAATAACAGAAATAAAATAAAAAATAGCTATATTGTGATCATTAATATGAAGACAGGAAGTGGAGGAAACAATGCAACGTTGCTAGGTGATTTTGCTTTTGAATCTTCAGAAAACGTCACCTTGAATTTTCTCAGAACTGACTTTGCTGGCTTTGTCGACTTCGTTTTTTGGCTATTTCCAGCCAATCATATATAATTTTGAAGGTCTTTTAATGTTGAATGTGAATATAAATTAACTCCATTTTGAGAATTTGCTCATTGCGACTCGTTTTGCCAGCACAGGCCACAATTTAAAATGTGCTTTTTTTCCCATGGTGGCAAAGCTGAATGTTTAGCAGCCATTACTTCAGTCTTCAGTGTCAAATGATCCTTTCCAAACTGTAGCCATTTGCAAACTCAGAAGTTTCTCTCTTAGTTGTTTGACTGTTTGGTAATGCAACATTACATGTTTAATATCAAATGCCAGACCGGGGCTGGCTGTGAGAGTAGGCGAGCTGCTCGTACCCTGCTGGGGTGCCGTTTCTCAGTGGAAAGAGACCCTGCCGAGAGAACAGCCCATCCAGATGGACCATGCCATAAAGAGAGCACACAACGCTCATAACACAGGCTCTCTCCTATATGAACCCTCAGAAGATACTTCTAGTTGAGCTCTCGTTGTTTATATCTAGGCTTTTTTTCAGTTCATTATACAGGAGGCCACTAAATCAATGGCTAGCCTGCTTTCTCTCTCCCTCCCCCATCATTTTCACCCATTTATCTGCAGTTACAGCCTGTTTGCCAAACGTTGGACAAAGTGTACCTTGAATCTGTAATCTCTCCGTCTTCATAATTCATAAGCCTGTGCTCAGCACCTCATGAATTACTTGGCACAGCCTGTTGAGGTATACAGACTAAGATACTATATCATGCATAGAAATTACACATTCTGTCACAAGAATGAATATCAAATGTGAGGAATGTGGCAGAAAGATGATGAGGGAGGGAAAGAAAGAGAGAGGATTTAGGAAAAACTTGCAATCAGTTGAGTACGTGTTGTGCTTAAGATGAGGGCCACCGTTTTACTAATGTGGCACTCACTTCCCAGCCATGTCCCTGCTGCAGTCTTTTATTCACTCAAATCCATAATTAAAATACATTAAGACTCCAAGTGCCAAGCAAACACCCACAGGCAATGTTAAGTTTGCTGCTGCGTTTCAAGTCAGCACTTATTTTTTTGTGTTTTATTCTTGTTCTCTACATTCCATTCATATTGTAACCCTTCAGGACACAGGTTTTGGCATGGCTTGGATATGTATATATATATATATATATATATATATATATATATATACTGTATATATGTATATACTATATATATACTGTATATATGTATATACTATATATATATATATATATGATAAATCGTCTGAATAATGAATCATGTTATCAAAATTATATAACATTTGACTTGTTAGCACTGATTACAAGGTATGTGAACTAAATAGTGTGCTAGAGGGGGAAAGGTTTAAGAAACGTGCCATTCTGAAAAGCCCCCTGCCCTCTCTTCCATTTTTATCTTTTAAAACTAGCTCCCTCCTTATTTTTCTTAGACCTCTTTGAAAAAAGTCTGTGCCCTTTGGACGCTTTCTCCTCTTTCTTTCTTCATCTACAGTAGTATACTATCTACCTGATCCACTCTCTTTTATCTCCGTCTTCTAAAATGAATGTTTTCTCTGAAAGAGATCTTGGCATAGAAATACAATGAGAGCGACTCAAATGTGTCGCAGAGCAAAAGGTAGCAGAAGGGAGATTGTTGCCTATTTTAAAGGGGCCATTTAGCAAATTGAGGCACAGTGAGGTACGGTTCACGCTCCTCTTTTGTGCGTTGTGCTGCCTGCTTGCATTGCTTGATTGCTTGAGATGCTGTTTAGACATTGGAAATAGGGAAGGAGCGATCTCTGGAGGGGTCAGCCTGGGGCAGAGGAGACCGTCCTAATGAGATCAACAACAGGAGAAAAATAGCAGGGAGATTCCCAGCAGCCCTATAATGGTGGTTTGTATACTGCAACATTAATAGGTGGGCTTTCACAGCAACACTCGTACAAAATGGATTGGCTCATCAATTATAAACATTAAACAGAATTTCTGACAGGTCTTTTTGAAACATGACTAGAAAGGTGTAGCATACAGTCTGGATTACAGTTTGAACACCATACGAAAAAAAAAACAAAAACATTAAATATTTTCTTTTTTCACAGTATGAACAACTTTGGAATGTTAAATAGTTTGCATCTTTAACAATGACAATTTATAACTTTTATCTTTTGAGTACTTAAGCTGTTAAAATGTCAAAAATTTGAATTCTTAATGTGGAATTTGATCCGCGTCAATCTTTTAATCTAAGATTTTAAGACCATAGCTACATTCTTTAGTAGAGATTTTGAGATAAAGCCCTTAAAATGACATGAGCTCTTCTTGCAGTTACATTCTGAAACAATACAGGTGGCATGTTGATCTTCTAGCTTAACTGTTCTCATGTGGCGAAAAAAAAAAAAAAAAAGAGAGAGACATACAGAAAGATTGCTGTATGCAGGAGTCCACAGGGTGTTGGGGTTGTGTTTGCTGGGATTAGATGTGGCTATGCCTTCTGTGTCTACCTTGGGATAAATTGAGTCAATCTTGCCATGGCAGTTTACCTTTGCGTAGCTGTAGCAGGCAGTTATTGTGAATGAAGCAATCTGATTGTATAAGAATATACACATTTAAAATGTGCAATTTTTAAACGGATGTCGACATTTTTTTTAAAATGTGCTACATTATATCCTTATTTCAAGCAGTTCAATAGGCATTTCATCAAAGCCTCCATTGGTTTAGTATGTTTCAGACCACTGAACAGGCCATTTAACAGAACAATAGCTGTACAGTTTCACAGAGAAACAAAGCTCAGTTATTCTGCATATAGTGCAGAATACATATACTCTGCAATAGTGGGGTGCTCATTCAACATCGACTTGTCCAAGACTTTGCTTCCTTGTAAGAATCTACAGAACACACAGATCTGTAGTACACTTTAAATTCTCTTTTAGCTCTTGACATGTAGCTTAACTGCGATGATGTGGATGAAATATTGGCATAGGCATTCTCCCCACACACTGCTGTTGAATCCTGTAGTAGGCTTATGGTTGCATTAAACCTACTGTTACTTGTGATTGATTGGTCTGTGTATAATATGACCAAGCCTCTTTCATAACTCCATGCCTCATTACATGTAGGCTGCAAATCCCCTAATCTGAACCCTTGGACATAAAAATACCAGTTGAAGCATGTTGCACTGGGGCCACAGTATGTGTCTTCCGGTCCTAGACAGTCCACGCACTGCACTAGCCCCAACGGGCCTTATTATACAGTCTTTGCAGACAGAAGCAGCACACACATGTGTATCGGTCTGTGTGTGATTGTGTGCGTGGCCTCGAGCATGAATAACGGTTTCACAAACTATCGATTCTTCCTCCCCCAGCCTTCATCTTCCACCGGCTTCATATTTTCGATTAGCATGAATTATCTGATGTTGTAATTATAGAAGCATTAGCTCAGCACAAAGTGGTCAACCAATAAGGGGAGGTATGCCGTCATTCTTTTTTAGGGCTGCCGACAGGGTCGAATTTGTTTATGAGATTATATTCCATCAGGGTGTGAGTTAAGAGGACACAGATTTGAAATAAAACGCCATCAGTCAATATTTTTTTGGACTGAAGAAAGCAATTACATGGATATCACCAGATGCTTGTTGTGTCCTTTAAAGAGTGATGACTATAATGGTGATGATTTACAACACTGAATCAGCTAAATAAATATTCCTTATGTGTTTTGCTAAATTTTATTTTAACCATATGTTTTCTGTGTATATATATAACCCATTAAAAATTGTGAGATTTTTTTAAGGATCTTTTCGCTTACCAAGCATTTATTATCAGAAATTACAGTAAGAATACAAATAAATAATTTAAAAATATATATTAATTAATGAAAATATTATTTATTTCTGTGATGGCAGCGTTGACGGCAGCCATGACTCCTTCACTACACATCTTCAGTGTCACATGATCCTTCAGAAATCATTCTGATTTGCTGATTTTATTATTATTTTCTTTGTAGGTTTTTGTGAAAACATGTTCATCATCAACAACAAATGAATATATACAGTACTGTGTGAAGGTCTTAGACTACTAGTATTTTCACAAAAAAAGAAAAGAAAGTAAAATATTTGTTTTAAGCTGTAGTGTGTCAGTAGGAAATATCAGTTTACATTTCCAAACATTAATTTTGCCAATTGTAATTTAATTCAATACAATCAAATTTAATTGCCTTACAACGCATCTTGGAGATGTTGCCACAGTTCTTCTGGATTGAGTCTGTCTCAGTTTGTTCTGTTTCTTCATGTCATTCCAGACAGACCAGATAATGATCAGATCAGATCTATGTGCAATCGCTGCTGTCAGACAAAAAAATCTCAGTGTATTATTAAAATTACCGTATTTTTCGGACTATAAGTCGCACCTGAGTATAAGTCGCATCAGTCCAAAAATACGTCATGACGAGGAAAAAAAACATATATAAGTCGCACTGAACTATAAGTCGCATTTATTCAGAACCAAGAACCAAGAGAAAACATTACCGTCTACAGCCGCGAGAGGGCGCTCTATGCTGCTCAGTGGCAGAATACAGGCGCACTGAGGAGCATAGAGCGCCCTCTCGCGGCTTTAGATGGTAATGTTTTCTCTTAGTTAATTTCTCTTGGTTCATGTCAAATTAATTTTGAAAATGAGTCGCACCTGACTATAAGTCACAGGACCAGCCAAACTATGAAAAAAAGTGTGACTTATAGTTCGGAAAATACAGTAATGGCAAAATGAATGTTTGGAAATGTAAACTGATATTTCCTACAGACACACTACACCAAAAGAGAGAAATAATTGACTTAAAACCAATGTATTTATTTATTTATTTTATCTGGTAAGAAAATACTAGGGGCATAAGACTTTTGCAAAGTTCTGTACATACAAGTAGCTTTTATTGTGTGTAATGAATAGCTTCATGTATGCATGGTAAACAAGTCAGCACACACCTACATGTACACTCAGGCACGTGTAGGTCTGGCTATGATGTCAGTGCTCCACAATGAGGAGTTGCTTGAGATCTCCGGTGCTGAAGGTGCAGGTTTGGACGTGATGTTGAAGCGATATGGCCTGCTCTGTGATGCGAGGCAGGTTCGTGGCTCCAGACCTGCTCAGCATGACAGGTTGATGAGATGAACATAATGAACTGCAGGAAGGAGCTCAAGCTGGATACTAAGGTGTCATCTCCATCATAGTTGTCATCATCATGTTTGTTTACCGACATGGCTGCACAGTGTTCACATTTGTGTAGTGTAAACACCGGTCAAAATTTTGAAATGATTCCGATTTTCTTATTCCATACATACATACATATACAGTATATATATATATATATATATATATATATATATATATATATATATATATATATATATGCTCACCAAAGCTACATTAAAAAAGTATAAATGTGCCTAGCAGAAACGTGCATTTAGGTGAGTCATTTCTCTCTGACAGCCACCATCCAGCAGTGCTGTGCCTCTTTCTTTCCTCACAGCAAGCACAAACTGCCTTTTTCATGCTACCTCTGCGGTAGCCTTTGAGTGCTGGGACACAAATACTAAATGCTAACTAAAGCTGAGGCCCTCTCTAGAGGCGAGAGCAACTGAAAGAGAGTTTTCACAGTCTGAAGAGCATCTCCTGTGTCCGCACACAAACAGAGATCAACTTCCTGAGTTTAATGGGGACGCTACAGTCGTCCATACAGAGTTACAGCGCTGTCATACTATGACGTACCTGCACACTGTGCCCCTCAGCTAGAGCTTGTTCTTTTTATTCCCCCTCATTTACTCCTCCTCTTGCTCTATCTTCCACGGGCGGCTGCTGTTAAATACAATGCATCCTAACCCATCATGCCACATTTAATTGAGTTAGCTTCCATTGCCACTTTTCGGCTTTAGAGGCTGTTAACATTTATTTTCCTGTCTAATGTATTAGCTCCGGTTGCCTTAATGAAGTGTCCCTTGAGGTATGCTCTTGCTCACTCGCTCTCTTTCTTTTTCTCTATCGTACTACCTCAGTTTCCCTTTCTACTTTTTTTCTCTAGGCCACTTGTTTTTAGAAATTCTGCCCAATTTTTGCAGGTTTATTTTTTGTAGCCACAGTGTGGTCCATAATTTCACCTCACTAGAAAAAAAAACAAAAAACAATGTGGTCACAAAGTGTTCCAAAAATCTGCATGATTTTTCAGAATTTTTCTAAATGATGATCATGTTCTCCATAACGATTGGATTTTGACCTGTGATGGAAGTAACATCCAACCAGCACTTTTTCTTTTTTTTTCTCCTTTTTTTTTTTTTTTTTTTTTGCCCTGTCAAAATACTAAAACTTTTGGATTAAAGATAGTGTAGTTTCAGACTGTTTAAGGCTACTAAAAAGTCAGGGTCAGTACAATTATTGTTTGAAAAAAACAAACAAACAAACTGTAAAATCTTTAAGCCTAACAATTTTAAATGGGTCATATAATGCCTATTTTCCACAAGTTGATATGATTCTTTATGGTCTTAATGAAAAGTCTGTAACATAGTTTGCTTAAAATTTCTCAATGGTAGTGTAAAAAACATTTTTTTTTCAAAACACGTTGTTTTGTGGAATTCTCCTTTAATGTTAATGCGCTCTGCTGACCCCGCCCCTCTCTTCCATCTTCTCTCTGAGAGGCTGTTTACTTTAGCTGCATTCATAGTGAAACTTACTACTTAGCACATTATTAGGAAAGGCGATTTGCAATGATTCATTTAAATACATACTTACTGCTTCTGTAGGAGAGGCTGGATCATGAATGATTGGTGTGAACATAAATGCATTTAAGTAGATCAAGGGCGCATTCCTTTCAGATTCAAACGTTAGTTAATCCTCTGCGATTTCAGTTGCTCAGATGTTGGGAGTAAATGACTACTGCTATGTTCCTTATTACATCCAACAACAAAACACCTCAATCACTTAGGAGTGATGCTTGTCTGAATCTTGGATTGATGATGGCTCACTCAGGGCGGGTCTGAGGTTAGACACAAGTCCGGTCTGTCCTGAAACGCTGCTGTCAATCAAATATTGGGGGAGGGGCCTCCGACCTTGTGATGTCACACGGTCAGAAGGCTCGATTTTAGAAAAGGAGAAACATTTAATGAGATTAAAAAAAAAAAAAAAAAAAAAACACTTGGTGGATTTTTATCATTATGGTGGTTGTGTACGCACACTGCCAGCACACATTTCAGTTCAAACAACTTGTAAAAGTGCATGTAGCATTATATGACCCCTTTAAAGCTGAATACATTTTAAAATGCAATTTATTCCTGTGTTGGCAAAGCTGAATTACATTACCCCAGTCTTCAGTGTCACATTATTGTCATGGTTTGATAAATAGAAAGTACAGCATAAAAAAAAATATATATATATATGTATGTATATATATATATATATATATATATATATATTGTACTGACCCCAAACATTAAAATGGTAGTTTATATATAAGGGGTATGCAGGCAGTAAAATGAGTCTGTGATGGCATGAGACAAAGAGAGAGAGAGAGAGAGAGTCTTGTCTTAAGATCAGAAAGGCCTCCAGAGCTTGCTGAGCATCTGTTCCTGTTCTGTCTTCACGCAGCGCTCTGTGACCCAGGTGATGCAGTCTGCTGGAATTGACTTTTAATGATGTAGAGCCCAAGTATTTTACCTACACACACACACACACTCACACACACACACACACACACACACACACACACACACACACACACACTATGAAGCAGTACAGCAGCGCAGGAGTCCCCCACCCACCCGCTTACCTTACTGTTCTTCTCACCCTCAATATTTGTGTATTTGTGTGTTTTTTGCATATTCATCCGAAAACAAACATCGCTTGCTGAAGTTTCCCTGTTCCTCTAAGAGTTCAACACTTGAAATGTAGGCTGCGATCACGCCCGCGGCATAGCTTGATCCTTCCCATTAATCTCAAAATTCCCCTAAAATCACAGAGCGACGGTGCGAAGCCAGGCGCATTACTCCACTTCAGGAGCCACGCAGGTGAGGAGCCAAACAGGCCGCGATGCCTGAGTTTGTCACAAAACAGGCGGCGGCTTCCATTGAAACGATGATTAAAGCGAGAATGGTTGGGGCTTGTGTTCATCTCACAGGCCAAAAATACATCCTGGAGCAAAGGAGTGTACGTAGGGATGAGAAAAGAGAGAGAGAAAGCTTTCTGCTTTTGTTTCTCAAATCTGATCCCTGGGTTGTATGCTAACATGCGGCGGCTGTGTGTGCGATGATAGAGGCTTCTCAGCACTAGCTTTCTGGTGACGACATGCAAAGATAGCAACAGGCGACACATGAGCTTCTGCTAATCCAGAGCACAATATACACACTGCACTCTTGCTTTACTTCTTCTCTTAAGACCCATTAAATCCAACCTGAAGTGTGTGTGTGTGTGTGTATGTGTGTTTTACACAAATACTTTCATGCTTTATCGCAATTAGGTGGGAGTTTGAATATCATCAATATTAACAGCTCTATGATTTTTCTATTTTTACTATTAACCATGTAAAGAAATAATAGTCTAGTTTTGGAATATTGAATATAATCATGCTTTCTGCATAATTTATAAGCTGTTTTCTTCATGGGGACCAAAAAAAAAAAAACAAAAAAAAAAAAAAACAAGAATGATATTACTATCCTTGTTGGAATATTTTGACATATTTTTTCTCTCAATATTTTTTTTTTGTAAGATGATATTTAAATGCTTAATTTTATAATTAAAGCCCTGTAGTTTTTATTATGAAGAAAACATAATGCAGTGAAATATAATGATGATTGAGAAATGAACACATAAACATTCCTCAATAGCCTGATGTGTCATAGTTGATATATTTTAACACATTTCTAAAAGAAATGAGCTCTATAGGGTTAATAATATTGACTTTTTCTCTATTTTCTTGTATAATGTACTTAAATCTTGGTTGCCTATTGAAAAAAAGTGCTCATTCAAATAGATCCTCTGAGAATTAATGAAACATCAAATCAGAAAAGGGCAAAAAAAAATTATTTTGCTCTCATTGAAGTTTTTTTTTTTTTTTTTTTTTTTAAAGCATGCTCGTAAGTCCCATCAGGTTTGTCCATTGGACTTTGTCCTTGTAAGTTTTATGCCGCTGTTTAAGCATCCTTGCAGCATTGATTGCATTCATTTGCATCCTTCCTCCAGGAGCTGGTTTGTGAGTGATTTCTGCCTCGCTCTAAAGCCACACTCATTTAGACTCTTCACTTAAAACAATCACCCTCTCCACATCGTTTTTGCCTTGATTACTTCAGCGGGAGGGCAGAAAGCACAATGGATGATGTGGACTCATATTACCTGTGTATGAGTGCTAAAGCTCAATATGTTCCAATATGTTGAGCTGTGATGAGGTTGAACTGAAATACAGTGCAAGCTGTATCTGAAAATGCATTTTCTGGATGGGCACCATGGCTTAATATGGTACTGTACATGGACTAACCACAAAATTTTAAACAGGTATTTAGCAGTGTCTTGTATTAAGATATATTTTTTTTTTTAGCAAATTTTCTGTAAAGGTATATTGTCAATAGTGTAGTGGTAAAACACAGCTCACACAAAAGCCCTATTGGGACAGTAATTGTTTTTCATGGGGACGTTAGTGATTTTCACCATTCAGGCAGAATCCAGAATGTCTGTTTATCTCTCACCACCCCCATAGAAATCCTCGGCCGAATTGCCTACTGTTGTTTGACAAACACCAAGGTTGTGTGGTAATTTAATTGCCGTCCGAATCCACATCTCTGAGTTTACAAGAAGAAACCAATTCAAAATTCAGTATTTAAACCCTTTTTGAGCACTCCCAAACATTTGTTTATTTCTGAAAAGTATTTAAAAGAACAATAACTGCTCCACCACAGCTACTGGGAGCAGGCAAAGAAGAAAAGCATGTAAACATTAAAATGGGTCTTTATTATGGCAGCAGCAGGAATGCAATACCATTTTAAAATGGATATTATAAATGGATATACATAACTATATCACATAATACTATAACATGTCTATTTTCCTGTTTTTAAATAGGAGGTTTAAATAATAAATATATTAGAAAATTATCTTGGAATAATAAGAATGCGTTTTACAAAATAATAATTTTACTTACAGCAGAAAAGCATGTGAATGGCCACATGAGCAGCACATTTACGGGTTCGTAGGATCACAGAACTCGCTCCCAATGTGAATAAATCGCCATCCCAGGTGATATGTGCATTTATTTTTTACAGATGTCCATAAGAGAGACAATTACCGTCCCAAACGGGCCAAAGTTACTGTCAAAACAAGTAGCTTTCTGTTAGTCAAATTCATTGGACCAACTTGAACGCATCATGAAATTTTGGTCCTTTCCCACCTGTGAGTTTAATTTGTATAATGAGCACAGTATACAGTTGACATCCCAGAATACTATGTTCACAGGAAAGTGACATTCTTGTCTTCACAGTTTGATGTAGTTGACAGTGAAATGCTTACTTCATTCCACCCACTGCTCAGCTCAAAGTTACAGAATGGATTACTCCAAAATTTGACATTTAACTCAGCTGGTAGAGCACTGTGCTAGCAACACCAAGGTCAAGGGTTCATTCCCAGAAAAGACATGGGCGGATTATATAAAAAAAAAAAAAATAATAATAATAATAATAAAAAAAAAACAGCTTGGATGCCACAGTTTGTTAGGTCATCCTACAAAGGTGACATTAAATAATTTCACAATCTAAAAGTCTTTGAACCTTTTCAGCACAACTTCCAATAAAAGCTGTCCTCAGAATCCCCCAGCTAAACTGCCCTCTCTGACATTAGGAAAATATTAGATGTCATAACAGAAGCCATGTCCAATTTGTTAGCTCCTCTGTTGATGACGCAAGCTCATTTGATCTGTCTCCTACTCTAATATGGCCTTGCGTTTTTTATTTTCTGGCTCTAAGTGAGTTTGAGTTTCTTTTGGAAGCCAGGGTCATGAAACAAGACAACAGACAAAAGCGTCTTCAAATGCCTCCTGACAAGCTTAGTTTTCACTTCCAGCGCTCCGGAAAGGCTTTGTTCATAAACAGCTGTTGCATATCGTCTTTGGCACACAGAAGCGGATGAAATCTCTGTTAGCATTCTGCACACTTGATTTACAGTAAGCTTATATCAAGAGCAACTTTCCCAAGCTTTCATCATTCACCAAGCATTAGTCGTTGGAATCTCAGTGATGACCCTCCTCAGTCGGAGCCTGGGGCAACGAAACAATTTTCCTTTCCTGGGTGCCAAAGGTCTTTGGATAATGTGTTTTTAGAAATCCCAAGCACACTAATGATAGATGACAGTTAATTCCATTAATGGGTCTGACAGAGAAAATTAGGCCTGCGGAGACTGACTGCATGAAGGATATAAGCTTAAATCCTAAGAGAGAGAGTATTTTTAGCTGAGATTGACTTTTCGGCTTTTCTGATTGAATTATGGAACCGTTCATAATGAAAAGCATAATTTCATTCAGCTCGCCAAAAAAGGAGGAAACACTGCAGTGGAGTTGATTAGAATCAAAAATTTCCAAAGTCCCCTGTGGTGGCAGCGTTGCACTTTCTGTCACTAGTTCTGATATCTCCCATTGGTAAGCTGGCTGTTCAAGGGATGTTTGTGTCTCCCAACCCTATTAAGAATGAGTTGAGTTTTGATGGGCATGCAACGTTGACTCATACTGATTCATGTGGGACTCACAGTCACGCATCTGTATATCATTGTATCTGTTTGTTTACCACTTGCACTATTGTAATCTGAACAAAACCAAGACAATGGAATTATGAAATGACAACAAAACTGAAGAAAGCATGGCAATAGTGTCAGTTTCCGCGTGAAGTTTGTTGTGCACTGGGGAGCTGCTCTAGTTTTGGGACGCAGTTGTCTTAGTTGGATCCATTGGGTGGCTCGAAAAACTAGGGGGGCCTTTGTTTTTTGGGACTTGCTAGACCATCTGCTACATCTCTTTTAGGACATCAGAGATTATATGGCAGGTGTGAGAGGAGGTGATAACTTCAGCTAGTTTATGAAAAAGTTCTGGTATGATGGTGTTGACAGCCAAAATGATTCACAACCATGTGCATAAGATATGTTGGCAGTTTAATAAATGTGTATTAGGTTAATACATTAATAAACTGTTTGAACATTTAATTTAATTTAATTTAATTTAATTTAATTTAATTTAATTTAATTTAATTTAATTTAATTTAATTTAATAGTAGCCGTAGTAGTAATTTATTATTATTATTATTATTATTATTATTATTATTATTATTATCATTATTATTATTCTTAATAATTCATTAAAAATGCTAAATATATGTAGACTGGCAAGTACATAGTATTATTATTATTATTATTATTATTATTATTATTATTATTATTATTATTATTATTATTATTGAGTTATTAATTAATTAATTAATCCATTCATTAAAAAAAAACAATTCTAAATATATTTACACTGTCAAGCAAATATTATTATTATTATTATTATTATTATTATTATTATTATTATTATTATTATTATTATTAATTCATTAAAAACAATGCTAAATATATTTAGACTGACAAGTACATATTATTATTATTATTATTATTATTATTATTATTATTATTATTAAAATGTTAAATATATGGGCTGGCAATAAGTGTTTCTACATTTTGCAAGACTATTTAACTTTTCGCCTCGCTTGTAAGTATTGTGATTCCTTTAAAAGTTCTTTAAGGTGTCAGGTCTTCACAGTAACTTCTGGCTGTGGAATGTGTTTTGCTGTTGAGATGCAAAATGGCTGCCCGTGATCTGTGGGCATGATCAGTGATGAAATGTGTAACCTTCAAGGCCTATTTGAATAGTACTTTCTCTTAATTGACTTTATTTTTACCTGCGCTACATTAGCTTTATATAAGCTAACGATCATTAGCACCCCGGGGTTAATTACCGAGCATGAAAAGTTGGCCTCTCTTATACCTGCTGTGCCTCTCTCGTCTCAGACAGAATTGCTCTGCTGTAGAAAGAGAGAGAGTTAAAACACTTCACTGACTGGAGAAGGAAGGGTCCGTGTTGATCTGCATCAGCAAATCCAGTTAGGAATTCACACGACCTGCTCACCGTTCCCTGCAATTTGTTAACTCCCTTTTGACTTTGTGAAGTGCCTGTGTGAAGTGAACTACTCATGTGTGGAGCTTTTGGCGAGCGTGTAGGCATGCTAGTACATGGTGCAATGGTGCATTAACCTTCATCCTGCTGGGCTGTAAGTGGGAAAAATATAAATAAAAAAGAAAGAAAGAAATGGTGACACCAGAGATATAGAGATATAAGTTCAAATGGAGAAGGACCGTCTCCAATCTCCCCTCACCTTCACAGTCAAATATAAAAAGTGCAGTCCAATGCTCCAGCGAAGCAGACAATAAATTAAAGCCAGGAAAAGTTAGGACCCGAGAAAAAGAAGCAGAACAATTCGCTATTCTCCTCAGTTTTCATCTAACCTTTGAAAACCACCATTTATTTGCCAAGGCCAGGGGAGCTTGTCATTGTGTGAAATAAGAAACATGGGATTTAAATCCATTCTCCATTGTGGTAGGAGCAGAATAAACATAGAGGACCATGCAGGGACGAAAACATTTCTCCAGCAGATAGATTCACCCTGCCAATGACATTACGAACAAAAAAAGTTTTTAGTAGAGAAAATTGTTTTGGGAACGACTGTAAGGAACGGAGACAAAAAAATAAAATAAAAATAAAGAATTTAAAAATACATGATATGTGTGGACTAAAACAATGAGGGTGAAATTGTTGATGTCAAGCATTCTACAAACTGCATTGCCAACAGTGATGTTTTTACTCCACTTCAGCTATGAGCCTCTTTTATCAGTGGTCCTGAGTGCTCAGGATTTCAGGAAGATTGGTTTAAAGTGCCGGACTCAGATTCATGCACCACAAACTGAAGTAGCTGCACTATTATACAGACCAGCATTTATATCTCCTGAACAGTGGGTGAATATGTGTGGCTAGCTGGCATTGTCAAGGAGGATCAGAAAATCAATTCAGCTGTTGCCTGTTTTTGAGAGTAACTTCAGGTCTTGTATGACTGAACTGGCGAACGGGGAGAATTTGTTCCACCCTTTGCTCATCTACAGGTGTTGGAATGAAGATAAGACTTCTTCCAGTGGTCCCACGGCAACATGATCTGGCCCATGGGCAGCCCCCCTTGGACTATTTGAGACACTTTTAGATATGTGTTTGTATCTCAGCTTTGGCTCTCTCCCCTCAGTTCATTTTCTTCATTTTCTGAAATAAATTTAGATGAATAGAGATCTGCTTTCTTGTTTTAAACTAGTGTTGGAAACCCAATAATCAGTTTATATATCAAAAGCTATACTATTATTATTATTATTTTTTTTTTTTTTACTGAATTTACACCACAAAACACTCAACAAACAATGTACTCTGATTCCTGAACAAATGATTCTTATGACCTGGTCCTTGAGTGGAAGAAAATCTCATGAATCAGATTCAGAGTGTTTACTTGATGATAACCATTGTTTTTTTTTTTTTTTGCATGAAGAGAATGGGTATCGTGTGCTTAGGGCTTGTGATCTTGTAATCGTTTATATGGCCCCATGTAATGAATAGTACTGAAGACTGGAGTGTGCTGAAAAACACAGAAATAAATTATAGAAATATATAGTGAATATATACGGAAACACTTTATTTAATGGTGTCCTTGTTACACATTACATGTACTTACTATTAAAATAACAATAAATGATGCACAATTACATGCAAATAACCCTAAGAAAAACCCCAATCCTTGCCCTAACCATGTATGTAAATGTAGACCTGGTTTCACAGATCGGGCTTACCTTAAGCGAGGACTAGGTGTTAATCAAATTAAGATATTTAAGCAGCTTTTACAAAACTGCCTTAGAAGAAAATGTTACGGTCGATCTTGAAAAAGACATATTTTAAGATGTATCAGAGCAAGATATTTTCAGCTAATACAGCTCAAACTGGCATTTTAGTCTGGGTCTAGCCTAAAACCTACTCTGTGAAACCAGGGGTTAGTTATTTCATGTCACCATCCCATATCCACTCCTTTATCCTCCACCTAAGCCCCCTCCGCCCTTCCCTTTGTTGTTTCTGTGGCGCGAGGTCGCACCTTCCGGTGGGGGGTGAACTGTCACGCCCCTGGACTGTTTGTTGTGTTTTCTTTCCCCATGTGCTCTGTGTGACTTAGTTTGAGTGTCCCGTTCATTTGGTTCAGATGTGTCTAGTTAATTATCTTAATTTGCCAACCTACTTAAGTTGTGTTCTGTTCACTGTTTTCTTTCCGTACTACTACCTCCCTAGGTGTGTCTCCTGCCTGTTCTGTCCCGGATTAACCCTTGTGTGGATTTATTAAAGACTATTTGCATTCATCTTCATCTTCTTCATGCATTTATCTCACCACAGCATGACAGATTGCTGAGGGCAGTACATGCAATAATAATTAAAAAGTAAGAAACACTTCTTCCCCCAAAGTACTTAAAGAATCATTAATGACATCATTAAAGAACTGGAACCAGAATTGTTGAATTCCTTACAATTTGAATCTCCTGTTGAAACTGAAACTTTATTATTTTTTAATTAATGATTTTTCTTTATCTTTTTCTACTGGCATTTTGCCCCCTCTGCACTCTGTTACTCATTTGTTAGTTTCATTAGCGTCACACACGTCCCAGGGCTGAGCCAATGTATCTGCCCCATTTTTCTGCAAACCCATGAGAAAATCAAGCACTTTGAATATACATATAAATGCAAGCACATGCTAGCAATAACTAATGCTTGTTCTCTATATTTACCTGTACTTATCTTCCTGTCCATTTAATCATAGCATAAATCGGTTAATATGAGGTCTATTGGGAACCTGTCATTTTCTTTTGGCAACAGAGACAAAATCACATCAAGTGTATGTAAATGTTCAGCTCAGCTTCCTCCACACAGATGGCAGAAGGGCAACTGATGCATCATAATGTGCGTTTGACAGAACAGAATCAGCTGATTCAGAGGTCAGGTTGAGGTTGAAAATCATCATCTCAGACTCCGGAGGGAAGAAACTAAAATAATAAAATACTCTGAAATGACAGGGAGAGAGAAATGACAGCTAATTGATAGAGGCTAATGGTTTGCTGGCGGCCCATCGTTATAGACATCAATATGTAATTAATAGATTTTGCGGAAGCAACATGAATGGCGTTCTAAGAGGCCTGTGGGGAGAGTTTGGAGACAGTTGTACACCCTAAGGCCAAAACACCCTATCCCATCTTGCTCCACGCCCCCTCTACATCTTTCTGTATTTCTGTCAAACTCTCTCTTACTCGTATCAGAAACCCTCAGGCTGTATGGTCAGATACTGTCTAGATCAGTAAAAATTTGCTTTTTGCTTTGGGTCATTGAACTCTGTTTGCTAGTTTGTAAATGCTTTGTTTGTAAGTGTTTTTGCTCATTTTAATTGCTTTGAATTAAACAGTGGTTCTTTAGTTCTGCTTTTGTGCATATGAAATTGGAATAAGAAATAAGTGTTTTTAATGCATGCATGAATTAAAGAGGTTTGAAACCTGAATAATTTTCAGAGTGACATACTTTCATGCTACTCTATTTCAGCAGTACAAACAACATCATTAATGCAGTAAAACAGTGATATTGTGACACATTTGTGTGTGTGTGTTCCTCCAAGTTTTTTTGATAAATAGAAGATTTTTTTTTCCATTACATTATCCAGAATACCCGGATGTGACAAAATGTGCAAAAAATAACAGCACACTGGGTTTGGTACTGTATCCCAGAAGGCAATGGACTCGACCTTCCATTTCAAGTGTGATGAAGATACTGGAAGCAATTTTAACAACTCTTTTCTTAATTCATTATTTTCAACTGCCAGGATACATTTTTGCTTGGATTAGAAATGCCTGCAACATAACCATATTTATATCTGCTAAATGAATAAATGTAAATGAGATGATAACCGGACTCCACTTGCTGAATTAAACATGCAACGTGGTGACAATGTCGCATACCACCATTTGAAATATTTATACTTGCACGTTATATGCAGCAAGCAGCATGGTATACATATGTATTTTGAACATAGGAAATAAGTAACTGTAACCTGCAGTGCATGCCCACACATCTGCAGTAACACAATACAACACCGTGTTGTTTAAACCAACAACCATTCAGTTAACAACTCTAAATAAGTATTCTAATTTAAAGCAGTTGATTGTTCTGTGTTGATATATTGTGTTGTTGTTTTGCTTTTTTTTATAATTGGATAATATGCAGCTAATGCCACTGTAGCTGCCTGTTAAGCTCATGTAATCACCTGCTCTCTCTGCCACAAATATGTCATATTCCTATTTTCTCTGTGTTATCCTCCCTCCCTTCCTCCCTGCCTTTTCTCAAGCGCTGAGTTTCATCAATCCATGAGATCAAAGCGGGGCTCATACAATGCAGCTACACCAGATATCAAAGTTGCCTCACTGTTAGCTTGTGCATGCTGGAAGGCCTCTGCATGCTTGTGCATGCTGGAAGGCCTCTGTGATGAGACAGTATCCGTCTCATCACAGAGGCCATTTTATTAGCGCCCCACTCATTTACAAAAAAACACATTTCATCTGGAGCACGCTGAGCTGGGAAATCATCCAAGAGATAGCTCTTAGAAATCAGGAAACAATGAGGATGTTGGAAAGCGAGCCTGTGGAGATTTCTAGAACCACTCCATTTCGATGCCACTTTGTGGCATTCACTTATCCCAATCATCCCATGCTTCCCACTTGCTTTTCATAGAAACTCCACTTTGAATTTGTTCTGTGACAAAATGTGCAACTTTATTATTATCAGTATTATTTTTTTATAATAGTAATAAAACATTTATGCATAGCATTTTGTATAGCAACAATTATTATTATTATTACTGGTTTTACACTGCATTGGTCAAATTATCTGCAAATGCACCCATTAAATATTTTATTGTTTTGTTCATGGATCATTTGGATGGAATCCATGCAAGCACTCCATGTTGCCTTTTCACAGCCACAGTTTTCATCACCTCAGGTATCGAGAGCAGTTTGTATTGACTACATTGTTAAACTGTAGCTTAGCCACACGTGGCAGCCTTTTTTTTTTCAGTCTGTACCTCTCGTTCAGTGGATTAACCTGCAAGCATCGGAAGGTACGGCTGCCAGTTGTTATTATCATCTCCATCTGTAACAATCTCTCTCACACACACTCATACCCACACACACAGCATGGCACCGTCATTACAGTCCTTAACCTCAGACGCCAGTGTTTGTCTTAGTTACACTAATCATATTTCCCCCCTTAGCCTTCGCCTTATTGAGAAAAATTAGCATAATGTTGTGGTGACAGTGTTCCTTGAATAGAAATGTCCCCTGGCTGATGTAACCCTGTTCTGCTTTGGGACATGTAATACATATGAAACCCAACACCCGACATATGAGTCAGGTCACTATCTTCAACAGGTGCGTTTGTACAGAAAAAAATGTTCCAGTCTCAGCTTGACACTACTTTATCCTGGTGATTAACGCATGAAAAATGGTTTTGCAAATACTAAATGACATGGCTGCAAGTTGCTTGAAGTTGTTTTCAGAGCCAATCATTAATCATATTATAGGCTATCAGCAGGTGACCAGCCATAGTGCGTACCTCACAGTGGATACTGTAAGACAGCATTATCATGTGCCCAGCAGGAGATCAACATGTGCTGTAGCAAGAGAGTGCTATGTCTACTAAAGTGACAGGGAAATTGGAGCTCTCTTGCTTTAAAGAGACCAGCAGACAGTTTTTTCATTAATTAACTTATTTCTTCTTGGGAACACAAAAGAGAAGTTTTAAAGAATTCAACTGGTTGCTCTTTTCCATTCAGGAGTACTGAATGGGAAATTAGTCTTTGAAGCTTTACAAAGGATACAAAAGAATAATGAAAGTAGCATAAAAATGGCCCATGGAACTGCTGCACTACATTGCAAGACTACTTGGGTTTGTGTGGGGTACAAACCACATTTGATTATGATATGTATATATATATATAATATTTATTTTTTATTTTTTTTATTTATTGACTCTATTTGCCTACTGTGAGCTGTTAACCACTGTAACCAGATCAGTTTGATTGATTAATGAATAAATCATTAATATCAGATTTCTAAAGTGGATTGAGCGATTTCATTGAAACTCCAACTTGGAACAAAATGCCTAAATCAAGTGGACAATTTTTTTGTACCTTTATAGTGCTTTTGAGTAGATGATGAAAGAATTTGAATTCAACTCTTAAGTGCATTTAGAGTAGGGATGCAACAATAGAGTAAGCCCACGGTTCAATAAATACCTTGTTTTTTAATCATGGTTTTCAGCTTAGATCTGCTGGTTATGTACATCAGAGTGATTTTTTGTGATTTAAAAATGCAATAAGAAACATAAACATTAACAAAATCTCCTGGACACTGAAGAAAGACAGAATAATATATACTTATTTTTTACCCAACATGGATTGGTCATTATGGAGCACTATAAACTCCAAATATGCATCACAGAAATAATAGAATGATTGACTTTACATAAGTCCCTCATATGGACAAAGGCCTTCAGCTATCGCTGTAGCTGAATAAAAAGAAGATATAAATATTTTGAATGATACAATAAACACTGGACAATTTATAGGTTATATGTGTTGTTCAAACCATCTCAGGTATTTTCATAATCATTAAAACCAGTCTTAAGTTGCTGGGGTATATGTTTAGCAATAGCCAAAAAAAAAAAAAAAAAAAAAACATTGTATTGGTCAAAATTATAGATTTTTAATTTATTTATTTATTTATTTATTTATTTTTATGGCCAAAATCATTAGGATATTAAGTAAATATCATGTTCCATGAATATATTTTGTAAATTTCTTACCGTAAATATATAAAAACTTACATTTTGATTAGTAATATGCATTGTTAAGAATTCATTTCGACAATTTCAAAGGAGATTTTCTCAGTATGTAGTATGTTTTGCACCCTCAGATTCCAGATATTCAAATAGTTGTATCTCGACCAAATATTGTCAGATTGGAAATGCATCAGTGGAAAGTGTGAATGTGTGAATCTCAATTTCAAAAGAATTGACAATTGAGACTGATGTCATGGTCCAGGGTCATAAATATTTTACGGACACATTTATACATTTAATATTATAAAAAACAAATGTAAGAAGAAAATACACATATGTGTAAATAAAATGTGTATGTGTAAGAGAAGAATAGCCTGTATGTATGTGTGAGAGAGTATAGTGGAAACGGAAGGAGTATGATGGAAACAGAAGGCAGATTAGAAGTGATTGAGGGTGCAGGTGCAGGTGCAGGTGCAGCTGTGTTGCCAGATACACTTATTATAAACTTCTATGGATCCATTCTTTTCACTTATGTGACAATTTAGAAAGTGAATAAAGTGGGAGGTGGCAGAATCAGTTAGGGTCAGCAATGTTATTACATTATTTCCATTACTCAAGATTTGGACTCATTGCGGTTTGTTTCTTTTTTTTTACTTGTTTTTTGTAGCAATATCTGGCAACACTGCACCGCCGGCATTTAAACTGTCTACACCGGAAGTGATGAGTGCGGTGCGACGTGACAAAATACCATAGAACCTATTATAATCAGTGACCCCTCGACAGTAAACTGCTATCGCGTTCTATTTATGACAAGCTGACACAAAATTAAAAAGTTAAAATAGTAAATTTCAAGTCTAACAGTTTAACACTAATATTGGACATAAACGAACATGTTAAATATAAAATATAAAAAAAGTTAAGTTCATATATTTGGAGTAAAGCTGAACTGAACTAATGGATCAGTCATACAATACTCATGATGAGACCGATGCACTGCCACAGAAACAAGACTGAGATGCATTCTAACATAACTGTGGCTTTAAACTTAGTTAGTGTAAGCTGGTTTAAAATATTGCACATATATAGGCCGTTCAGATTACTTGTTAAAGTGCAATGAAATGCCTTATATCTGCAGACATGTACATCTGTTTGTGGATAGAGACTTTACCGGCTACATGCGCTAATCTTCATTTGCATGCGCGTGTGTGTGTGAAATGCAGTGCTGAAGCGAAATTGCTTGGCATTTTGATAGCTGAATTATAATAGGCCCCCTCATAACCTGCGGGTCAGGTTGGGTTGGGTAAGGAAATTTTACTTTACTTGCGGGGCAGGCCAAATAATTTAATAAAAGCAGGACCCACGGATTGGAAAAAACCCAGATCGGTGCATAGTGTGCATGTAATACTCATAGGAGTTGTAGTGTCGTAGTGTCATACTGCAATATGGCTTATTTAAGATGCCTTTTAAAAACACTCCAATTATTCACCCCGCCAAAGTGGCTAGTTGGAGTCACTGTGTTACCCTGCCACGAGCAAAATCCACCCGCATTAGGCGGGTTGGCGGGTGTCAATGTCAAGCCCTGGTTGAGATGCTCGAAATACTGGAAGAAAACCATACATATTGAATTGGGTTGTTATAAATATATTTAACTTAATTTACTTTGAATTGTTTAATTTGTATTAATTTAATTTAATGTATTAACCACCACTGGCTCTGCACCCCTTTACCTAAATTCATTACTTCATTATTGACTTATGTGCCCTCTAGAAGCTGGTGTTCTGCAAGTGAACGTTGCTTTATTGTGCCATCCCAAATTGGCACAGAATAATTTTTTAATTAAACGTTCCCTCTTGGTGGAACGACCTGTTCAACTCAATCAGAGCAACTGAGTCCTTAGCCATCTTCAAGAAAAGCAAAAAATAAATAAATAAATAAATAAAATCTATATTCCCTCTTTATTTCACAATCTAACTCTAGCACTCTAAATTCTGTTCTATTCTATTTAAAAAAAATCTTTTAGACTTGCACTCTCATTTACTAACTGATTGTTGTCATAAAAAAGTTTAATATCTAACATTTTTGTATTCTATCTTTTTGTATTTTACTTTTTTATTTATTATAAAAAAGTAAAAGAAGGTATTTTTATTACATAATAAAAAAAGCAAAAAAAAAAAAAAAAGTGTGAATTTGTCTTTTCATCAGAATCGGAAAGAGCTTTATCGTCAAGTGTGTTTGATACTAGGAATTTGTCTTGGTGTCAGGAGTTTCCAGTACAAAAAGTACAGACATAATGCAGACATGCATATAATTAAGGTAATAAAACACTAATAATAAAGGCTGCGTTTTCACTTGGCATTAACACGCGATCACTGTGATCCGATCAAGCAGATCAGATCATCAGTCAATCAGAACATGGTTTGTTTACACTTGGCAACATCAACTGACTTTTCAATCAAGAA
This sequence comes from Carassius gibelio, assembly GCF_023724105.1. Lineage (NCBI taxonomy): Eukaryota > Metazoa > Chordata > Actinopteri > Cypriniformes > Cyprinidae > Carassius > Carassius gibelio. The sequence goes on along the minus strand of NC_068396.1, from coordinate 26,417,186 downwards.
TTCAAGTATGTGATAATAGAAATGTATGTATGCAAAAGAAGAATGTAAGTGTGAGAATTGAAATATATGTATGCGAAAGAACGTACGTGTGTGAGAATATCTATCTGGATAACTGTTGGATCTGTCTTTACTGCTCAATATTCAAATAAGTCTGCAGAGAATGACCCGTTGCAAAGTCAACCTGAAGTGGTGGGTTTTCTTTTGAAAAGCATTTTCAGAATGTAAGTATGAGAATATAAATATATGTATGCAAAAGAATGTAAGTGTGTGAGAGTAGAAATATGTGCATGTGAAAAAAGAATGTAATATACAGGTATGTAAAAGGAGAATTTAAGTGTGTGATAATATAAATATATGTATGTTAAGAAAGAATGTAAGTATGTACCAATAGAAATGTATGTATGCGAAAGAAGAATGTAAGTGGGAGAATTGAAATATATGTATGTATACATGTAAGAATGTAAGTGTGTGAGAATTTCTGTCTGGTTAACTGTTGGATCTGTCTTTACCGTGCAATATTTAAATAAGTCTGCAAAGAATGGCCCGGTGCAAAGTCCACTATATATATATATATATATATATATATATATATATATATATATATATATATATATATATATATATATATATATATATATATATATATGCCAAAGGAGAATGTGTGTGAGAATAGAAAATGTATGCAAGTATGCAAAAAGGAGAAGTGTGTGAAATAATAAATTCTGGCTTGTACAGCACCTCATAATAGACAAACAAACAAACAAACAAATAAATAAATAAATAAGTAAATAGTGTGTGTTTATACTCTAAAGGCCCCAATATACTTCAAACGAAGTTTGTTTTCATTCTTTGTTGTGGGGCAAAAAGAAGTTCGAAAAGTGTGAGGGATGGTATACTGTTAACGAACTTTCCAACACCCCCGCGCTGCTGGAGGCAGGGTGTAGATTAATGTAAATGTGTTGTGACACTCGCGCCTATCCCCTATACAAAACAACAATGAAATGAAGAAGTGTAGGCAATCTGGGTGTGAGACGGGCCCCAATGTTCCGAATATTATAGACAAAATAATAATGATTAGAAACAGTTAAGAGTTTGCAATACAAAAGTATCATGTTTGCAATACAAAAGAACCATTCCATAATCAGTCCTTTTTTGTGGGAAGTGTTAATGTCTCATAGTCTGAAAACTTTAGCATGATGTAAAAAAAAGAAAAAAAAAAGAAAAAGATATTGGAGTCAGTATGTTACTCTATTTTAATAGAGAAAAAACAAAGAGGCTGTCAGAGGCTGTCGCTGGCCAACACGTTGGCGTTTTTCAAAGTATGCTTCAGACACGGGTCACGACGAGGTGTTCCCCATAGTGTCCCTTCAGAGGACACAGTGTCTCGTTCCCTCTCAGGGAACCATGGTTACATTCGTAACCTGAGACGTTTTGTTTGAGATAGGAAAACTCCTATTAATCCCAAACTTTTGAACTTTTAACCTCTTTAGGTTATCCTCCTTCACGTTTGATGTCTTATTAACATGCCTAATAAGGTTTTGCAGCACTGCGGGTGATGCCGAGGGCACAGGATTAGGTAAACAGGGCTTTAATCAAAGGCTCACATCACAGACTCATTACAATTAGCAGACCTTTTTGGATTGTCTTATGGCACAGAAGCTCTCAAGAAACTGTTGTCCGCCACAAGATGCTGAGGGAACAGCGGAAGAAAGTTGTCCTCTAAATGGGAGTTAGATGGGACAAAAAATAAATAAATACATAAAACAACAGGACATCATTTTTTTTTTAATAACCTGAATTTGCCTTTGCTTCTTAGAGTAGCATTGTGTGTATTTTTTTTTCCCTGCAGAAGCGTCCTGGGTGATGTTGAGAGATGACATCTCAATGCCTCCAAATGACAAGTAAAAACAGAAGAAAGTGTGGGTACATAAACAGAGCCGAGCTACACTAAGCACTACAAGTTGTACAGACACACACACACACACACACACACACGTATCCCAGCTGAGCTGTGTTGATGGAGAGTCAGTTTGTTTCAGATCGGCCTCACGCTGTGTCTCCTCCCACACCGTCTAGCCGAGCCGTGCTCCAAACCAGCACTTTACTGATCCATTCTTTGTTTCTCTGTCTCTCTCTTTATTACTCTCTTTAGATCTCTATGCTCAGATATTTCTTCTTCTCCTCAGTATGAAGTATTACTCTTTTTCTGTTTCTTTTTTAATGTGTAAGCCTACTTTTAAACAAATAAATGAATCACCAAGTTGAAAAAAAAAAAAAGGTAATTGTTGAGCCATTGCTTGGACAAAAGGTGGTTTGGCTCTTGCAGATTTTTTTGCACTCTTATTCCAACTGGTTGACAAAAAAAGTATTTTCTGTATTTATATATACCTCTCTCTCTCTCTCTCTCTCTCTCTCTCTTTCTCTCTCTCTCTCTCTATATATATATATATATATATGTGTGTGTGTGTGCGTGCGTGTGTGCGTGTATATATGTGTGTGTAATGATGATATCTGATTTTTATTTTGTTACTTGTTATTATTATTATTAGTAGTAGTAGTAGTGGTAGAAGTAGTAGTAGCAGTAGTAGTAGTAGTAGTAGTATTAGTATTATTATATATGTTGCTATAGAGGAATCCCTGAATAGCCTCTGGATTTACTGAAAAAAAACTTAATTGTTTTTTTCTTTTTTTCTTTAAGAAATGTATTCCCTTTTATCAGCTTATTGATTTAGTTTTGTCTATACAGTCCAATAAGATGAGTTGTCAGAGAGAGTGTTGTTGGAATGTTTAGTATTTGCCCATATATTTATTGTTGGTTTATAGTTGCAGGGTTTAGCAATTAGTGTCACGCCTCTATCTGCACTTCTCTCCTTGGCTTCATGCTTGCGTTCCCTGCAATTAAGAACAAACTGCTCATGTGGATAGATGTGGCCTTCCATTTTTAATTAGAAAAGCTAGTGTACATAGCCTGAGCGGTTTAGCCTGCACTTTGATGCGTTTGTTTGCTGTCTTACAACATGGATGAGGCGGATCTTATGTATTTCAAATACAACAAATTGATATGAATTTTTTTTTTCTTTTTTTTTTTACTTTTTTTTTTTTTCTAATGCAGTTCAATTAAGGTGTTGTTAAAATAAAAATAAATTTTAAAATTTTAAAAGAAACAGTCTGTCTGTTGACTGGCATGTAAAGACAGGATGAAAATAAACGTGCACGCTAATATGCTGGTTTGGCTAATTCAAACACATCAATGATAATTATAGTTTGGAATATGATGTTATGTAACAGGTCTATTGAAACAGCTCTGGTTACATTAGTATAGGCTACAATACTCCAAATCAACTGTTTAATCCTGTGTTCTTCAGTCAAAAGCAAGCTGATTTTCAAGGATCCTTCAGGAAATCAACTTTGAAGAGCAACTTTGAACAGGGGCTGAAATTACAGTGCACAATCAACACACCAGCGCCACCGCACTGCTTGACAACATTGTTCAACACAACACCTACTAAGTAATGGTGTGGGTTGTGCAATTGTCTTAGATGCACATACCTATTATATATATATATATATATATATATATATATATATATATATATATATATATATATATATATATATATATATATATATATATATATATATATATATATATATATATATATATATATATATATATATATAAAGAGACTTACAGTACATCCAAACATGTTTGTTTGTACCAACTGTGTACCACTTGGGGGCACTCAGTATTTGAGATCCACTGCTATGGAGACAATCATAACTCCCTAAAGCACTCTTTAAAGTTGTAGGAAAATATTCTCCCAAAATAAGAAGTGTTGCTCTCTGCCAAACACTGTTATGTCTGCAACCAGTGGCTTTCCGGTGCTGTGAAGTATTTTATGACAAACAAATGGCTGTGCCTCCTTGTACACAAGTACATTTTTAAATCCCGCCTTTCTCCCGTGTATAACCCGTCCTTAAATGAACTCAGAGCTCTGATGTAAAGCTAATAGGGAGTGAAGAGTTCTCGAAATGTTGTCTCTCTTGTGTGGACCCTGTGGAAGACAGTACATTTATAGTAGGCGGAAAAGTCAAAGTTTAACTTAGTGTGTTGCTCAATCATTATTTGCCTTTCTTAGACTGAGTTTAGATTCATTACACTTCCTTCAGGCAAATGAATCATCAGATTTATCTCCTGACTTGTTTCAAATTCTTATTTATTTATTTAGTACAAATCTTGTATTGTTCTCCGCCTCCAGTGTTCTCACTGTAAAGGATAAGAACATCTAACTTGTACATTTGATTTTGGTTGTATTCTCTAATATCAGTGAAGTGTTTTCCAAAACATTTAAATTAGACTGCCATGGTTCACTAATTTAATGTCAAACTTGCATATTAGACCACTTGTATTGCACTTAGCTTAGAATGTGGGTTAGTTACAAAATATGGTTGAGATATTCCTGTATTTCCTTATCTTAAGATGTTTCGACCTATGTTGTGTTGTTACCACAAGCGGTTGTTAATGTTTACGATAGCTGTACTGAATTTTACACCTCCATCAGTCTCGAGATTCCAGCACTGGTTCAGTGGTGATTGTTCGTTGTCTTGAGGAGCAATTGAACACACGAGAACTGATTCACTCCCCTTCCTTTAATCCCTCAGGTGATACACGCTCCAGAGAACCATTTATTTGATTGATTTGATCTAATCCGATTGGTTTCGATTTGATTTTCTTCCTTAGCCCTTCCCGCCAATTGGATCTGATCTTGTATTACGGGGCGGTAATGGGATGGAGGGGAGGGCATCAGTTCTCATTTTTGAAACGCTGAAGAACAAGCTCCGATTAAATTACATTACGGTACACTTTGCTAAGCTAATGCACGCTAATGTCTGGTCAGACATCACTGAATGCCTGTCAGCAAGGCCTCGTTGGATGCTTTGCAAAGCTCCTGGAACATGGCTTGAAAACATATATATGTCACAAAGGGTCAAGAAGGAATTAGATTAGTTCTGCCTGCAGTGCCGCCCACTCCCATTATGCATAACCCTGTTGTGATACATATAGTTCGTAGCAATAAATAGTATGACTTGGCCTGCTAAATACCCTGGAGATCTCCCATGCCATTACGATTAAACCTCTCTCTTTCTCTGTTGTTTTTGAAGTGCTTCTGAGAGATACATGGAGGCTGCTCCGAGCTTATGATAACACCCACACCAAATCTGTATGGCGCACAAACACTGGAGTGCATATGCAAGTCACTTAACTAATTGATGGAATTGGACTAATATGCTTTTACTTGAAGTTCCAGACTCGCTTGCACACTATGTATACCAACTTCTTTTTGTTTTCGTTCAGTCTATATATAGCTATAAATGCACTTCGATTCTGTTGAGATGCTGTTCTAATATGATTAGTTTATGCTTGGTTGTCTATAGTACATTTGTGGACAACGCAGTTGCAGTTGAGGAAGTAGAAGCTCAATCTTGTCTCTTTTTTAAGAAGAATCTAGCCGCCAGAAACAATAGTAACGATAGCAGCCATTTGAACAGAAGTAGCATCGTTTATCGGCAGTTTGTGGCACTTCATCCGTGGCTCTTTCACTCAATCTCTCCTGCTGTTTCTTCTCTAACATTTGTCTATAGTCTGACACTCAGGTTTGCCAGTGGTGTTGGTCTGGTGATGGATTGAGACTAGAGTTTTTACTGACCTTTTTGCTGCATAGTAAAACTTTACTCTCGAAGTTGGGTCAGGATTATTTAGGCAGGATGACTGTATTATCTGGATGCATTGGGACTTGGAATTTAAAGGTTTAAAAGAGTTCAAACGAATATTACGGTCATCACGCAAACTTTTGCAGTATGTTGCTAAAATATTCCTTACATGTCCACATGACATCAAGCAGATGTTTCACAACGTTTATCACTGAGTCTGCTCATTTGTATATTGGTGTTTGTATATTGAGTCTGTTAAAAATAGTATATATGCATATATGCTGGTGTCCATATGATGTACGTGTTTTCTTTTGGAAGTTTGATCGGTAGTACATTTCTAATTGGACACTGTGCAGATGTTTTCACAGTGTCAATGAATAAGGCTAGCTTCACATATTCTGCAGTGTGTAAGTGGCACTGTTCATTTAGATTTGCATCTATGTGCCAATTGAAACACTTTTTGACGGATGTTGCAGCAATGTACAACAGGTGTTTTTTGTAACAATGTTGAATAATGTTTGAGAATCTTATTTTAAGTTGTCAGTCCACAAAAAAAAAAAAAAAAAAAAAAAAAATATATATATATATATATATATATATATATATATATATATATATATATATATATATATATATATATATATATATATATATATATATATATATATATATATATTATCAATTATTAAAATAGCGCACACACCACCCAGGTATCTACATGTATGTGTTTTTCATCTGAAAGATGAAATGCTCATCTGCTGCATATTCCCAAAAAAAAAAAAAAAAAAAAAAATATATATATATATATATATATATATATTACCTTATGTATTTTAGTGTAGTTTAGTGTTTGCTTGGTGGTTTGTAGTAAATCTTTTTGATTTCCCTAACACTAAGGGTGGCCTTTCATTTAGCATATTAAAAAGTAATATGTTTTGCATTCTAATCTGCATTGGAAACCTCGATAAGTGCAGAAATTCATAGATGTCTCTCTTTACCCCAGCTCTCAGGCATATAAAGAGAAAGGAACTCGTTTTATCTGCAATGCAGCAGCAAAGCAAGCTTCTTAAAATCATGGAAATATTCATGAATCACAACAGCATCACAAACACTCCGTCAAACTCCCCTCGGCTCATTCTGCTGTGCAGGGTAATGAACAGAGCTGAATGGGTGACCAGATCCCACACACAAACTCACCCTACATATCATAAATAAAGATTAAATCGTTGTAAAGCACTATGAGAGCTGGAAAGAACTGAGAGGAAAGAGTTACCCCCTCACTTCTCTCCTCAAGGCCACTTGAAAGGCCGATTTTCTCATTGTCAGTCTCTGATCTGCCACATCTGGCTGCTCAAAGGCCAGCAACAAAGCCCTTCATTGATTTCTGCCAGATATATAAAAAAGCAATTTGAAGGTTAGAGACCAACTTAGAATTAAACATCCTAAAACTTTAATGACCCACTGCAAACCATGGGATCACTTTCAGGGCTCCATTTAGCCAGAGGCAACACGTGTCATGCCACTTCACCAGGCAAACCTGGCCTTTTCCAATGAATTTGAAAGAGGTCTCCCTGAATAAAAAACACCACCGTCTTTGCTTAAATGTCTAAAGATTACTCACTCATGTCCCAGAACAATTAACCTAAACATATTGTGCTTCAGTTCAGCTGTAAGTACATTACAGAAACACAAGAATGAGCTGTGCATGCAGAGTGTAGGGCCGGGAGTTTTATTAATCGAGCATTAAGGCTCATGTAGTTTGATAATGATGATGTATGTGAGACATTGTGGCCTGTGAGGTTTGGGCGATGCATTAACGCATGTGCCACTGGCGAAAGAAAAGAAAGCAACTGCTACTTTTTTATGACTGCTATTTGTATGACAGTAAGATTTTAAAAATAATTGGAGATCAACAATTTGAACTATTCATGCAAAAGATGGATTCTTTTGATCAATAACAGTGAGACGGATAGGGGTCTTGCAACATTTAAAAATCGATGGTTTAAAAAATGTATTATTATTAATGGCTGTGTTTAAAATGCTACCCTCATGCAGAGCTCTTGAAAAACAGTGTGAAATGCGACAATAGCCATAGACGTCTGTCTGAATGTTATTGCTGAAGCGTAGAAATAATTTAGTTTTTGCCTCAGTTTAAAAATAAAATGGGCAAATGTGAGATAAAGTGTAAAACAAGAAATTATGCCACATTGTAAGATACAAAGTCACAATCTCAGATGTAAAGTCACTTTCTTGTGTATTGATTCACAATTGTGTAATATAAAGTCAGTATTAGTAGCAATCACCACAAATTAAATGTCACAATTATTATTTTTTTTTTTTAGCATACCCAAAACAGTGGAAATGGTCTTGCATATAGGACACTGTCTGCATGCAAAATAAAGAAACTAAAAAAAAAAAGCATGTTGTAGGCTGTTTGATAATTAGTTGCCTAATCAGCCATTGTGGCTCATTCTAATCCACAAGCTTTACAAAGTGTGCTTTCCTCTAAGTATAATATTTTCAATATTAAATGAACTTCCCACATCAGTGACCAAATTTCTGCTCATTCTTTCCATATTTTTATTTTTTTACCTGCAAATTATAGGTTTCGTTTGCACTGCAAGTAATGTGCCTCTTTCTTTTTCACATGCTGCTCTGTCTGAATGATCTAACATAAGGTAAGTGCCATTGTCTTTTTATCACCCCTGAGCTGTATAATGATTGTCACTGAAGTGCTGTTATAGCATGATGTATAGGACTTGAGGTGAATGTCTTTGAAATATTGCATGTGTTTGACGGTCTTGTGAAAACAAGAATACGAATGGTTACTTAGCAACAGCACTCAAAACATCAGTGAATTTATTTTTATTTTTATTTTTTGATATCCCTTTTTAGACCCCTCTGGTGCATTAGACAGGTTTGTCTTTAATGTTATAACATTTAGTGCTGATATCCACACACTGAAAATAAACAAATAAAGCATGCTACATCTACAGTGCCCTCCATAAGTATTGCAACAGTAAAGACAAAATGACTTTCTCTGCTGTGGAGTCAAGACATTTGCAAATATGATTAAAATATGAATATGCGACAAAACTACTGAATGTCACATTTTTTATTAGGTCTTTCTAATAAATGCACATCATACCAAATACCAAATAAAAAGCACATCACTTTTAGAGTTCATCCCACTATTTAATGTGAGTATAACTATTGAATTTAAGGCAGATGCAAAATACTAAAAGCTAACATTTAGTTGGAGATTTCTTGTATGCAATCAGAGCAGTGAGTCTGCAACCCATAGACATCACCAGACTCTTGGTCTTATGCTTTGAAATGCTTTTCTCCAGCCTTTAATGCAGCCAATTCCAATTGTTGCTTGTTTTGGGGAGTTTATGTCTTTAGTCTCCTCTTCAGCTGGTGAAATTAATGTTCAATCGTATTTAAATCGGGAGATTTATTTGGGCAATCTAAGACTTTACATTTCTTTGCCCTGATAAAGTCCTTGACTGAACTGGCAGGGTGTTTTGGGTCATTGTCCTGATCCAATATGAAGTGCTTTCTAGTGAGTTTGGTGGCATTTTCTTGAATATTGGAAGCCAAGATGATTTTGTATCCTTCCAAATCCTGCTACTGCCATCATACATTAAGTCATCATTAAAATGAAGAGGTCCTGTTCTAGAGACAGCCATGCATGCCCATGCCACCAAATTTTACACATGATGTTGTATGCTTAGGATCATTTGCAGTTCTCTTTTTTTCTCCACAATTTTGCTTTCTAATCACTTAGATAAAGGTTAATCTTTGTCTCATCGGTCCATCAACTCAGTTCGAAAACTCTACTGGCTCACAGCTGTTGCCTAATGGTTAGAGAGTTGGATTTGTATGCTGAAGGTTGCAGGTTCAAGTCTCGGTGCTGGCAGGAGTTGTAGGTGGGAGGGAGTGAATGAACAGCAATCTCTTCCACCCTCAATACCCATGGCTGAATTGCCCTTGAGCAAGGCACTAAAAACCCCAGTTGCTCCCCGGGAGCTGGATAAATAGCTGCCCACTGCTCCGGGTGTGTGTTCACGGTGTGTTCACTTCTCAGTGCTGTCTGTGTGCACTTGGATTGGTTAAATGCAGAGCACCAATTCCGAGTATGGGTTACCATACTTGGCTAATGTCACGACTTTCATTTGTGAACAATCTTGCCTTTCTGATTTTGGTGCTGATCAGAGGTTTGCATCTTACTGCGTAGCTTCTGTAATTTTGTGTCAAAGTTTCTGGAGGTTGTTGGTGATTTTACAGGCATGTATTTTAGGGTTCATTTTCACAGCTTTTATGATTTGTCTGTCATCAACAACTGTTGTTTTTCTCAGCTGATCAGGTCGTCGTTGGTTGCTGATGTCGCCGGTAGATTCCAACTCTTGATTTCTCCATGCCCTTTGTTTTTCCTATAGTTCTAATTGACTTTCTCTTTTCTTTTAGCATCCAAATTACTTGCGTCTCTTTCAGAGTTGGCTTCCTCGTCTTCATCCTGGTTGGTGTGTGTGTCATTGTTAAATGCAAGACTTAAAATGCAGAAGCAATGGATATAACTGATACGACACATTCCCTGCTTTTTATATCTGAATAATTAATGCAACAAGACACAGCTGAACACTTAGAAAGACCTGTGAGGCAACTGTTTCAATACTTATGCTCACATCAGTTAGGGAGATGAAACTCTAAAAGAGTTGATCTTCGTTTTTTGTGTTGAATCACCCAATAATAAAATATGACATTCTGTAGTTTTGTGTTTTTTGTAATTTTTTAATCATATTTACAGATTTCTTGACTCCACAGCAAACAGAACAATTTTGTTATTTTCTTTACTGTTCCAATACTTATAGAGGGCACTGTATAAAATAAAACCTCTCCACTTCTTCCTCAATTCCATTTGATCAAATACCTTTCAGCATTGCTTTGTTGGACAAAACTTTGCATGTACTTCTCTGTCGATCGTATTTAGGCCTGTGCCGCCCAATCGCAGATTGAAAGCGGCATTTCTCATGCTGCCAAATTGTAGTCTCCTCTTGTGATTTTCATTCCCTCCTCCTCTTTCTTGCTTTTTTCTCTTTCTCTCTCGGCTCTTTCTACGCAAAGCAGGTTTGATGTGGGCTGGATGCTCGCAATTGATCTAAAGCGCTTTTATAGAATAGGAAACTTTTTGGTCTCGTTTGATTTGGCCATGTGCAACAGAGGGAAGCGCAGATAAACACCTCTGTCTCTTCTGATTCTCGTAGACACCGCGTGAGGCCCGCAGACCACCACGCACGGCCACGAACGCACGCATTGTAGTTCTTTAAGCACAAGTGTGTGTGTGTGCAGCTTTTGTGTGTTTCCTTGGTCTCTGCAGTTATTTGCTAGCTCATTAGGCTTTCCAGCCAGCTTGAGCAGAGCACCCTCAAAGACCAGCCTCAGCACTGGCGCTAATGATACACATCAGCAGATGTGTGTTTGTGTGGGTTTGTTAGTGTGAGGGTGTGCGATGATGCTGTTCAGTACTTCAAAACCACATATCTTAATGACACATTTACATCCCGTAATAACATACTTCCTAGTAAAACATTGGCTGAATCTGAATATGCTGACTTTCCTTCTATAAAGTAGCTGAAAATAGTACATGACAAGAATAGTATATCTGAATTTTTGGCAGGAATGCAATGGAATATGACAAATATTTCTGGATCGTATTCATCCTGCACACATTAGCCGCATTTCCACTAACCTTCAAATTGTGGAATTTGAAATTGCAAATTAAAAATGTGCTTAAAATGTACATTTAGCAAAAAATTTAGCAAAAACTCCCATATATCGCAATTCTTTTATTTATTTTTTACGCACGCATGAGGGGATCTGTCATGATACATTAAAGAGCCACAAAATACTATTTATTGTTTGAATTCTTTAAAAAAAGGCAACATTTTAAAGCTGATGCTTTGTTTCATACCTAAAGTAAACTGCTCTATCTTGTCTGTTGGTGCGATGTCAGTTTCCTCTTTGCTCCACAATGTATTTTTCACTGCGTGAGAACATGTTGTGAAAGCGGCATGGCTTGTCTAACATAGCAACAGTAACTAAGGAGGGTGGGTCTTTGTGTAGGGTCAGTTGAAATATTAAGTGGACTGAGTAGTTAAATTTGGGCTATGTCATTAGCTTATATTTTTAACCCCACACACGGCTTTTGTGATGTCATCGGGAGGGAAAAGTTCTTTAAGAAAATAATATAATTGTCTCTTGCATTTTGATGATTATTATTTATGACTGGTCAAATGAAGTAAATGTTTGATTTCAAAGACAGCTGTAGGGCAAACACATGAACAGAAGAATGGCAAGACTGTACTTTCTGGCTCGGTGTGGAGGTTAGAGAGAAGATTGAATCGGCAGGACTCACGGTGTGGTGCGTCAGCTCCATTCCATCAGGCTGACATGCCGAGATCAATTTCTGAAAGGGGCAGCACCATGTTCAGCCTGCTGTGCCCACTGAAGCCGGTTCTGACCCGGATTACTGAGTGCAGACTCTGGGTACCAACCAGGAATCCACCAGCAGCAGCTGTTCTCTTTTAAGATCTCACATCACGTATGTCCACATGACCTCTGGACAGGGCTAAAGCCTCGCGGTGAAAATTATTGCCTTTTTCTTTCTGATTTCAAATTTCTGTGCTCTCGTTTTTTTTTTTTTTTATTGCCATGCTATTTTGTTCTGTAGTTATACAATAAATATATTTATATATAAATATATATATACATTTTTTTTTTTTTTTTTTTGTGTGTGTGTGTGTATTTATGTAGTTGTTTTGTCTAAACCAGATTGTTTAGCTGACATGTTGACTGGTTGTAACAAGCTGATCAGGCTAGTTTAAGTATTTTTTCATGTCTATATATATATATATATATATATATATATATATATATATATATATATATATATATATATATATATATATATATATATATATATATATATATATATATATATTATCTGCAGTAACTGTTATTTCTGGCAGAGACTTTGGTTCCCATGGTGAAGTCGTGTAAGGGTTGGTTTATTTTTTTAGTGACTGTTGTTGGGGAGAGTCTTCATGTTGGCTCACTCATCACTCTTATTCTACACTGCCAATGAAACGCCCCTCCTCTCAATATGTCCACCTAGAGACAGTCAGAGGACAGCTTGCTTAAAATGATTCTTCTGTTTGTATCACCATAACCATTTTGTGCTCATTTCTCTCTCTATCCGTCTCTCTCAGTCAGTTCTTTACTTCCTGTATCACATGCCCATTTTCTCCATCATTTACTGTTCCTCTCAAGCCTGAGGACACATTGCTGTGATGCAGAAACCCATCTGATACACTCTAATGCATATCTACACAGAAAATAACTTAATGGAAGTTGTTTTAATGAAATCCTTTCCCTTTGACTGTTCTTCTGCTGCTTCTGTGTATCCTATTTATTAACTCATAAAGTTAATGTTTAATAATGCGCGCACACACACACACACACACACACACACACACACACACACTGTCATTTCTGTGTCCTTCCTGTTATGCCTCTGGGGTTGTGTGGGTGAAGTAAGCCCCCAGTGATACACATTAAAGATGAAATATGCCATACGCAATTAATTATTAACCACACAAACATGTTTAACTTTTTATTTTTTATTTTTCTCTTTTTCATCTCTAGTAGAGATAAGATTCAGCCTGAATTTTGCCGCCGAATATGGAGAGAGCCTTATCCTCGCATGCAACATCTCTCTCTCTCTCTCTCTCTCTCTCTCTCTCTCTCTCTCTGGTTGTGCTGCTTTTTTATTTATTAATTTTTATATATTTTTGTGTAAACAGATGAAGATTTTTTTTTTTCATGATTACCAAAAAACAGCATTTATTGTTGCTGTCACTTTTGACCAATTTCATGCATCCGTGCTGAATGAAGCTTTTTTTTCCACTCAGCTTTTTGTAATGCATTATGGGATTGCCGTTTTCTAAAGGAAACACGTGGTGCTGCATTGGATTTTTACAAAATGCTGGTATCTTTGATGGCAGCATAGACTTTTTGAACAGCATGTGGTAAAATGTTGATATTGCCGGCAGCTCAGTAGGTTTAGAGCACAGATTTTTTTATCATATCTTCCATTCGCTTGTAGTCACATTCATTATTTGTAGGAACGAGACCTTAAGCATGTGAATGTGTCTGTGTGCTTGTGTCACGTGAGGTCTCTAATTTCAATGTAGTTGTGCAAGGTAAAATCTCAGCGCTTGACTATACATGAGGACGCCAGCGCTCACTAAAGGTCAATGCACACTATATGCTGAATACTTGCCAAATCCTGTTCTTAACAAAACCCACCTGTTCGTTCTTTCAGAGGAAATTCAGAGGGAAACCATAAACATATTTTTAATCTTACTTCACCCCAAATCTCAGCAGATTGGTAAAATGTGAGTCTTCAATTAGCCTTAACCTCAGTGTTTTAAACGTTCCTAATTAGTCTGTGTTACCGGCTTAACTGATAAAGAAAGATCAATGCAATGAAGGGTGTGAGCGAGCGAAATTAACCCTGCACTCTCCAGGTGACCCGAGATGTCTGTCATCATAATGAGAACAGCGCAGAATAAGATACATTGTTTTTCTCAGTGTGCTCATATCAGGAGTGGTTAAGATATGTCAGGTTATTTTTGGTTCATGGGAAGTTTAAAGAACCTGATTATAAGACTAATTATATATTTGTATCAGTAAGTGTTTTTGAAATACCTACGAGCACTGATAAAGACAGAGAGGGTGATCTTCTCCACTGTGTTATTTTCTCAGCCTAAGCAAAAGGGGGGAAATGCAAGAAAAAGGGAGGATGACTGAGCGAAACAGAGCAATAAAGCACCACTGTGGGTGTCAAACTCTGTTTTTCTATTTGTGTATGCCATCATTTATTTACAACTGAGTTATGGTTTACATTTTCTGCTCATTCACTCACCTAAGACTTTCTCTTACCTTCACTTTCACATCATTTGTTTTAATCAGATACATGGATACAAGTGTGCATTAAAGTCTATCTATCTGTTTGACTGTCTGTATGCATAGTAATTGTATGCAAAATTTTGAAAATATGCATTGCAATACTGCAGGACACTTTTGACGCTGCTTGGAGTGTTATGTCAACTATCTGACTGCCGATGAAGGTGATGCTTCAAACACACTTTACAGTGATCGTGGCAGCTCCAAATCATTCCAGAAGCTACAAATCCAGGCTATGGCAAAGGAATAACTCCATTGTGTTTGTACATTCAGCAGTGACGTACTCCATTCGTATTATAGTGTAGCTCTATGGTGATCTCTTTAATTTTATTTTTAGCAAAACCACAAAGACATAAATGTGACTATGCAGTGATGATCGATTCCCTAGTGAGATCTGCCGAGATTTGAATTTATTTTAGGTGTCCTTTCTAGTCACAGGGGAATTTGTAGTACATTTATTCAAATGTGGTTAACAGTTGAGGACCGTAATTGCTGATTAGCACTACGGCAAATAAATCAAAGGTTATTCAGGGCAATTTAGCAATGTATTCATTAAACAGAAGCACATATATTGCAGTGGACATACTGTAGTTTTGTGCTCGTGAATAGGATCCAAATTCGCCAAGAGTCATATATGAGTAAAAATAGACTTTGGCAAATAAATGAAACAAGCTGGTTGGCTGGTAACTTTACAGAGTGTGGAAGTCGGGTTCTTGAAATAAATAACCATTAATTTTCTACGTAGGCAAACTGATTTCTAACGATAACTTAATGAATCTTTAAAGACGATGTGTTGAGAGCTCTGATGTTATTAATGGTATATGATTTTGTTGAAGCCATCTGTTCTCATTATTGCATTCTTGTGTTTAGCAGTGGAATTCATCCTCTTGAATATGTACTGGCAAATAAATAAATAAATACATATAATATTCACTTGATGCTTGTTTTATTTTTATTTTTGTATTAAATCTTGTAGTTAAAAGTTTTAGCAGTGGTCAGAAACATTTGTAGTCAGTAAACATACTCAATTAATGCAGGTTTGGCAAGAAGTGATTTCTCCCCTGCGTTTGCAAATAAACCAAAGTGATTTTAGCTTGCACCGCATGACCAGGATCTGGTGACTGAGAAGAGGACCTTTGCGCTGGCTTCTCTCCAGCCTGCCTGATAGCCTTGTCTCTAAGGAGAGAGAGCGAGAGATAGAGAGATGGCTTTACAATCACCCCACCAGCCTCAGACTGCACTGGCATGTCTAATCAGCTTCCCTTGCTCGCCGCATCCTGTTGCCCAGGCAACAACCAAGCCTGCTCGTGTCCCACATTGAGAAATGAGAGAATACTGCTGCTCACACAATCAAAAATCAGATAGAGGGTACCGAAATTCTTAATAACCGAATTATTTACAATGGAAATAATATAGTCTTGCAGAGGAAAGAGCAAACAGGTCACTAACCAGTGGCGGGTATTTTTTGTGTCCAGTTTATTTACCGTCAGATTTCATGTGAAGCTGTAGTGTACATCAGCCGATTTGTGTATTTATAGTTTCTAAAGGGTTATCAGGCTATTCTGCAACCCTTCTCTTGAATTCTCGCACACCTCTTCTAATCTGATGACTGCATCTCACAGGGGGAATCACCAGCTGTCTGCGGCCCTCCACCTCCTCGTCGTCTCCTCACTCCCTCACAGCAAATCCCCTCCCTGTCCGTTGAGTGCAGAAAGGTGTCTCGGAGGAGAGAGGGAAAGAGAAAGAGTATTGATTGGTTCTTCAGTTAGGCCAGACTAAATGGAGAAATGTGGATGGCCGTGCCACTAGAGGCGAGCCGTGCAGGCTCAATTTTCTGAACCCTGTTCTTCTGGTGTGTAAAAGGTCGGGAGAGGTTAGTGAGTGTTAGCGCTGCACTCGCCGTCTCACCAACTCCTTTATTACTCTCCTTATTCCTCTTTCTTTATCAGTTGCCATCTTTCTCCATCCTGCCACTTGACAGCACTGTGTGAGTTTTATTTCAATCTGGCATGGGGGGACAGTCATCCCCTCAGCCCTAGTGTAGCCAGACGTTGGACTGTCAGAAGACAGTCTGGTCAGCTTAGTTTGGCCACTAGGGTTCAGTTTAGTTCAGTTCAGCTGCTACGCCATCCAAAAAGCATGCATTAAAGGATTAGTTCATCCAAAAATGAAAATTCTGTTGTTAATTACTCACCCTCATGTCGTTCCAAACACATAAGACTTTTGTTCATCTTCGGAATACAAATTAAGCTATTTTTTATTTTATTTTTATAAAAATGACCCAGCATATAGATAGAAATGTATACGTTTCAAGGCCCATAAACGTAGTAAGGACATCGATAAAACAGTCCACGTGACATCGTTTGCTCAACTTCAGTTTTGCGAGGCTATGAGAATACTTTTTTTTTATGCTCAAAGAAAACAAAATTCACTATTTATTCAACAATTCTTCTCCTAGAGTTTCCGGTCTTCCTCCATATTTGAGAGTACCACAATGCCTGTGTGAGCTTACGTAATCAACATAATTAGCGCCGTTTTTTATTTTTATTATTATTATTGTTGACTGATTTATTTAATTATTTACTAGTTTTATTATTGTGGGGAATGAGAATCATTGTCCTATCACTTTGCAAACAAATATGTCATGTCACTTAATAAAATTCCACCCAAAATGCGAGCCTGTGAATATCGCACAGGAAATTTGCAAACATTTATTCACTGCAGAAAGTCAAAGCAAAAACCGATGCTGCATTAACAGCACATTATTTTTTTTCTCAGCTGAAGCTATTGGGTTAATATTTTTATAGATTATAAGAATTAATTCTGAAGGGTCATGTGACACTGAATGGCTGCTGAATTTCAGCTTTTTTTAAATAAATTACAACATAAAACATATTACGTTATAAACTTAAACTTATAAACTTATAAATTAATGATACGATACTTTGACAAGCAGTGTACAGATGATATCACTCTGCTACTTTTTGCCACATTTTAGAATATTCTGTATTGAAGGGTTGTGGACTGTGTGTACTCTTGTGGTGACATCAGCACTGCCACTACGTTTATAGCCTTTCAAATGTTTAGAAATTCACTTTTCCTAGAAGGTGCTTACTGTACCAGCCAAACATGTGCAAACGTGTGCATCTCCAAAGAAAATGGTTCACCCCACCTCCCAGAAGTTCTCAATCACATTAGAGTTGTTTTTGTAGGCAGTATGAATAAAATGGGTAGTTAACCCAACATTTTCCATTGTGGTGTTGTTTTATTATTATTTTAAAATAATATTACTTTAGAATTTTGGTGTTGGCTCATTTTTTTGTGAAGAGCAAATATCAGAACAAATTTTCAGTGACCACTTGTTGCTCTGTTTATATTGCTTATAACTGGGATGAAGTAAACATCTGTTGATAATTTTAACATTCAGTATAATTTTTGATGGTGTTGAATTAAAAACCCAAAACTGCAGCATGTCAACCAGACCTACGAACACTGGTTGAGTAACAAAAATATGAACACCACACAAGGGTTAAGTGTGATACTCTGAAATGGTAACCTTGCCATCTTCCAGGTGTTAGAGTGTGTGTGGGGTTATTCCATAAGTGAAATTGAGTGCATACACATGCACACACATACACTCACTTGCCCTGTCAGAAATGGAAGCATCAGGCTTACAGTTGGACCTCTGAGTGATGAGCCTGTAGACTAATTAAAGGATATGAGATCTAGCATATGGCCTGAGTTCTTCCTCTCCACCTGACACTTCTCACCTCCATCCCTATGCTGAGATTTTCATTAGCTCTTAATCACGGCCTATTCAGCTGTGCATCGCACTGTGATTCATGTTGTGTAGTTCATGTAATATGTCTCCGAATTATATAATATGTAGCAGTTTTTAATTACTTCCTTGCTTTATATCAATCTATCTATTGCATTCATTTTTTTATGAAATCCGTCTAATCCTTGAGTGTTATACATGTAGATGTGTTTGGTTTGTTTTAACTGTGTGGATTATTGATACTGCTGGCCTGATGCAGAATGGCTTCTCAGTGTGTGTGTTCCACTCTGCTAATTACTGCCAGGGGCCACGTGCCACTCAATAACTACATTTAAACTAATAAATGTGAAGTAAACAAGAGTGAGGGGTCACTGAGTACCTGTTCAATACATTCTTTTCTGGGAACTGGGAGGTGTTTATAAAAATATAAATATGAAATCTAACATAAAACAAGGTAACCTGACTATACACAAAGTACAGTTTTTTTTAATGTTATTTATTTATTTTAATCTCTATCTATCTATCTATCTATCTATCTATCTATCTATCTATCTATCTATCTATCTATCTATCTATCTATCTGTCGCCTTGCGAAATAATTCATTTTATTCTTGTTTTATATTGCTGCCTTATGTTAAGCTGTAACATTGTGCTTTCGACCACCATTTATTTGGATAATTTTCAAAACATTACTGTTATTGTGTCTAAAATGTAATTTTAAAAGTATTTCAAGCAAGAATGTAGTTGTTTAAAACTCAAATCTGTGGTTTATTTATAAAGACAGCGCCTATTTAAAAATGTGTTTTGCTGATCTCGGAGACGGTGAGCTCCACGCTGTATATATACACATATCCCTGAACTCAGTACATTTCTGTAGCTATTATTATGTTTAAATGAAAACGAAAGGAGGCAGTGGTATTTGATATCATAATTCATTTTATTGTAAATGTACAGTGAAGAAAATTGCAGTAGCCAAGGCGAGCTGACAGATGTTATCAAGTACGCTGCTGTTTGCAGAATTACCGGATTTGCGTCATTGCACACATCACACTCCAGAGTCGAATGCACAAAGTCTGAACTACCGAGGATGCACGTCCAAAATCAGCATACTTTGTATTGAGAAGCATGCGCAGACCTACGTCACCAGACTATTTGCCTAATCTTCCTGGTACTTTACACCGCGGTGGAAATGCAGAAAGCAACAGGTCTGTGGGGGGAAAGTTCCTGGTACAAATGTTCCGGGTAATTTCGTTGGAAATGCGGCATTTGAGAGATCTAGGCAAACTCCCAGACTTAATGTTAATTTCTGCTATTACTTATCTGTATATTGAATACATTCTTGGTAGCTTTGTGCCATTTATGTTGTTTCTGTTTGCATCTGGGTTTGGGTGGTGTGATCAAAATATACTCCATAGCGCCATAATTCATCAGGAAATTCAGAAACACAAATGTGTAGAAATGCATCTTAATAGCAGAACATTCCCAGAAAACCTGTGGACATACATTTCAAGCTGTCAGAGAGCATGCCAGCATGTCCCCTACAAGTTCAACTGAGTGCACAGCAGCTCGTCCTATTAGACGTCCCTAACTTACCCACAATTGTCTTTTTTCCTTTCCTCCTTCTCACTCTCCCCCCCCCTCTCTCTCTCTCCCTCTCTCTCTCTCTCTCTCTCTATCTCTCTCTCTCTCTTTCTCTCTCCTATGATCTTTCTATCACTCGCCCTCTCCCATCTCCTTCCTGCCCTGAGACAGCCATTAACAAAAAGGCAGTGTTTAAATGGCTTTGCCAGCACGTCTGACATGGCTGTCAGTGTCCCAGAGATTACCCCCGTCCCCTGTCCATCTCACTGAGAAATGATGGAAGAGCCATGACAAAGTAAAGGGAGGAAAAAAAATGGACAGAGAGCTGGAAAAAATGATTGACTGATTCATTACAGACAGCAGGAAATGGTGAATGACTGTTGTCAATGTGCCCATTATGAGGTCCTCAGTGCATCTATGCCTGTTATGCGGTCATCAAACTACATTTTAAAGTAAACAGGAAATCAAAATGTAACCTTTTTTTATCATTTTTTTGCATTTACCCTGCTCCTTCTGTGTACTATTCATGTATGTGTTGCTTATTTACACTGCCATACACATTTTAAAAAGTCTTTCATGCTCACCATTGTTCCATTTATTTGATGAGAAATAGAGTAAAAAACAAACAAACATGATCATTCAGAATTCATTCTAATATGTTGATTTATGGCTCAAGAAACATTTCTCCTTATCAAAGTTGAATTTTATTTATGTATTTATTTTGCTCAGATATATCACATAATGTAATTATACTATAGAAAACACTACTGTAAACTGTGAATATGTTTCCTAAACAGTTAATTATGTCTTCCTTAGTCCTTTTAGTTACATTTGCATTTTTTTTCCACCTGTATCAGCTTCAAACTGCTGTAATTGTTAAACTGTCATGTACATGTCCTTTTTGTTTACCAGAAAGGCATAACATGCCAAAACTGTGAAAGCATGAAGAACAAAACATTCAAAAAAGAATGTGACAGATGCCTAATGATATTTTATCTCCAAATGAGATCAGATTCTTGTATGATTACTGAGTCACAAATAAGAGACAATGAAAAAAGAGCAAAGCAAATCGCAAGCCACTGACCACGAATGAATCTGAAGCTTGCTGGCATAGCAGCTGCTTCCAGTCCTCCTCAATGCCTTTAATGATTGCATTTCTCTCCTCACTATTATCCTGAATGAATGGATGAATGAACATTCTTTCATAATTTACTCCCCTTTATATCATACATAACTATATTGCTTCCGTTAGACAGAAGATGTTTGAAGAACTGTTGGCGAGCAATTAATGAGAGAATTATCATTTAGCATTCCTTTAAAAGTGACTTGTTATATAATAATTAGATGTACATGTTAGATGTTCTTGGTCTGTCCCTTGGTTCTTTAAATATGCGGATCTCTGTAATTTGCTGTTTGTTGTCATCGCCATGACATAATTTGCATCCCAGATTCTAAGCCACTTTATGAGCACCACCTGCAAACCTCACTGCATAAACAGAGGGAAGAACAGAAATGATAGCTGTATTTAAGGCTATAATTATACTTTATGTGCACATTATATATTATGTGTTTTTGTGTCGGTTTTGTTAATCCGTTTTACTTACTTAAGACCCCTTAAGAAATGTGCTGTACAGCTACTCAACGAGTCAAAATCTGGCATGACAACCACAATATCTGCTAGACGGCAAGCTCCATTGCACACCCACTGTTCCTTTCTTTGTTGCAGACAGTCTACAGATGGCAGAGTATGTACTCCATACACTACACAGGATCATCTTAAATTCATTACAATGGGACGGAGACTTGAATAGAAGGGAGAAGGAGCTGCTCCAAAGCTTGTAATATTTAAGACATAGATCAAAAGCCCTTGCAAATATTAGGATGCTTGCATTGACGTAAAATCTCTTTTGATTGAGCTGGAATCATTCCAAACTGCCTGCATCTGCTGCATTAAACATCAGCCATTGAAATACTGTCTGCATAATATGCCTAAGTGGCTGCAACCGCATTGGTTGAAAGCTCAGCACCCTCTGGCATCGTGCAAAATTGTAACCTTACTAAGTGTTATCTAATGAAATCAATTTAGCCCAGAGACCTTTCAACTCGGAAATTGTTAGTTGCTTTATCTGTCTGGCCACTGCAACATACAAACAGCATTTTAGTGTCTGAGTGATGATAGCTTTAGTAAACTGGAATTACTAAACCTTATTTTTATTTGATACTTATTTATTTATTTTTGTCTGTTTTTAACCTTTAACTGATTGTTTCAGTTGGATTAAGGCCGTTTTGCACTCTGATTCATTTTTTCAGCAAATGTGTAAAACCAGCCCCCAAACCAAAGTAATGCTGCATTCCAGGCAGGTTTTTGAGCCCGTATGTCATGACTTCAAACCAGGACCCACGACTTTTGTAGCGTTCCAGGGAAATCACGCCAAACTTCCTGAGCGCAAGGAATTGTAGCTAGATTATTACTTTTATTGCAACGTTTATAGTTCTAAAATTGATTTTTTACTGTGTACCACTTGCATAAACATTGCATCCGTAGGCAATATTATCCGTAGGGGCTTGTTGTTTTCGCAGGCTATGTGACGTCAGAGCTCGGAACTGGGAGTAAATTGATCTAGTACGAGTTCACGGGTGGGAAGTCACGGGTTTAACTGCCATTCCACTGCACTTTCACGGGTAGAAGGTTGGAAAAACACGGGTTATGGGTTGCCTGTAATGCAGCATAAATCCATTGAAAATGACCGTTTAATTGCAGAGAATTTCGATCACGCCTGTTTCACATATAATCCATCAGCAGTGCGTTACGTATGTTGTGCTGAAGCAACACGGACTCATTGTGCTTTCACACAGGACACGTTTGCAGTCCGCTACTGATCCGCGTCGGTTTAAGCCACAA
This sequence comes from Carassius gibelio, assembly GCF_023724105.1. NCBI lineage: Eukaryota > Metazoa > Chordata > Actinopteri > Cypriniformes > Cyprinidae > Carassius > Carassius gibelio. The sequence goes on along the minus strand of NC_068396.1, from coordinate 26,394,183 downwards.
AAAACAACATTTGTCCATTATTTTGATATCAAAGCATGTAAAAAATAATAATAATAAAACAAATCAAAAAAGTTTTTTAGCATTGTGATACTTAATCACAGTACAGTAACAATCTTTCATAGACATATTTAAATTCAAATATAAACAGCGTATTACTCACGCATTTGACTGCTAGGTTTTTATAATAAGTTGCTGAAACAAGCTGCAACACATTTAAACACAACATTAGGCTACTTTTCTTGTTAGGATATCACAAACATTTAAAATTAAAACTCACCACAGACAGAAACAATCGACTCTCGTGCCTTTTGAATTTAAATCTTTATTACACGCAGTCCAACGGGTCTTAAATAACTTTGTTTTTCTGCCTCTATAAAAGTGCATATATAATGTTGCCTTGTTTCTCTAAAGTTGCTCTTTTTCTTGTTTTAAATCAAGCCAAAACTCATGTGTTGCGTGTGAAACACAGTAGGCTTTAATTAGCATACATTTATTGTGAAATGACTGCATTTCTGTGTCAATCCATGTTCATTTTTACCGTGAACAATGCGCTGTAACTTTAATTCAGCGCACGCAGCACAGCAAAAATAGACTCGGTACGTAAACGATCGCCGCACTGCTGCAGACACACCGCTCCTGGAATGCACTGACGGACCGCGACCGCGTGCAGTGTGAACGCTGGAATCCGTTAACATGGGTGCGTAAAAAATTACGCAACGCATACGCACCGCAGACGGAGTATGTGTGAAACGGGCGTCAGTCCAAAATTGTGTCCTTTTGCACTCCAGTGTCATTGTTAGATTCAGGACAGTTTACTGTTAATGAAGGCCTAGCAATAGCCATTCAAAGAGACCGAAATAAAACTAGCTGTAGTTTAGAATAAAATGCCAGCATTTACCCCTCCCAATCTATCATGGTCCACTGCTCAAGAACAGAGATGTACGTCCACCTGAGGTCATATTCATTCTAGGTCAATCAATGAGACCGCATTACTGTAAAATGAGTTCAATTCATTTTCAATAGAGATAGTAGTAATGATAAGTGTTTTATCTGACTGTAGAAACAGTTGAGGTATAATAAAAGAGGGTAATTTCAATATGTTGCAAAGCTTTTATCTCCTGGTCTTAAATACATATATATTTGTTTGTTTGTTTTACTGATAACAACATATTGTTTATTATTATTATTATTATTATTATTATTATTATTATTATTATTATTGTTGTGGCATATATATGGTAAAACTTTAGTATAGGGACCTCACTCTTAACTAGCTGCTTATTAGCATGCTTATTAATAACATATTGGCTGTTTTTTTAGGACTTATAAAGCACATATTCTGCATGAACATATTTTTACCACCCTACCCTACATATTCTAACTCTCCCAGCCTAAACTCAACAGCTACCTTAATAACCATTAACAAACACCAAATTGTGAGTTTATTAAGGCAAAAGTCACAGTTATTATTATTATTATTATTATTATTGTTATTATTATTATTATTTATTTATTTATTTTAATAGCAAGAATTTGACCTTAAAACAGAGTGTGACCATATAAAGGTGCTTCTCAATGAATTAGAATGTCGTGAAAAAGTTTTTTTTTTTTTTTTCAGTAACTCAACTCAAATTGTGAAACTCGTGTATTAAATAAATTCAGTGCACACATACTGAAGTAGTTTAAGTCTTTTGTTCTTTTCATTGTGATGATTAAGGCACAAACATTTAACAAAAACTCATAAAATCACAATCTCAGCAAATTAGAATACTGCATGAGACCAATAATTTTTTTTTTTTTTTTTTTTTTTTTTTTGCTTTAATTACTGCCTCAATTCAGCCTGGCATGGAGGTGATCAGTCTGTGGCACTGCTGATGTGGTATGGAAGCCCAGGTTTCTTTGACAGTGGCCTTCAGCTCATCTGCATTTTTTTGTCTCTTGTTTCTCATTTTCCTCTTGACAATACCTGAGATTCTCTATGAGCTCAGATCTGGTCAGTTTGCTGGCCAGTCAAGCACATCAACACCATGGTCATTTAACCAACTTTTGGTGCTTTTGGCTGTGTGGGCAGGTGCCAAATCCTGCCGGAAAATTAAATCAGCATCTGCAAAAAGCTGGTCAGCAGAAGGAGGCAAGAAGTGCTCCAAAAGATATTGGTAAATGGGTGCAATGACTTTGGTTCTAAAAAACACAATCGACCAACACCAGCAGATGACATTGCACCCCAAATAATCACAGACTGTGGAAAATTAACACTGGACTTCAAGCAAATTGGACTATGAGCTTCTCCACCCTTCCTCCAGACTCTTGGACCTTGGTTTCCAAATTAAATGCAAAACTTGCGCTCATCTGAAAAGAGGACATTGGTCTACCAGGCAACAGTCCAGTTATTCTTCTCCATAGCCCAGGTAAGATGCATCAGGACTGGCTTAACAAGAGGAATACAACAACTGTAGCCAAAATCCTTGACATGTCTGTGTGTGGTGGCTCTTAATGCCTTGACTCCAGGCTTAGTCCATTACTTGTGAAGTTCTCTCAAATTCTTGAAACGATTTCGCTTGACAATCTTTATAAGGCTGTGGTTCTCTTGGTTAGTTGTGCATCTTTTTTTTTTCTCCACAATTTTTCCTTCCACTCAACTTTCTGTTAACATGCTTGGATACAGCAGTCTGTGAACAGCAATCTTATTTGGCATGAATGTTTGTGGCTCCTTGTGAAGGGTGTCTATGATTTCCTTCTGGACAACTCTCAGATCAGCAGTCTTCCCCATGATTGTGTAGCCTAGTGAACCAAACTGAGATGGCATTTTAAAGGCTCAGGAAACCTTTGCAGGTGTTTTGAGTTGATTAGCTGATTGGCATGTCAAAATATTCTAATTTGTTGAGATGTGAATTGGTGGGTTTTTGTTAAATTTGAGCCAAAATCATCACAATTAAAAGAACCAAAGAATAAGACTACTTCAGTCAGTGTGCATTGAATTTATTTAATACTCAATTTGAGTTGAATTACTGAAACAAGATTATTTTTTTCTAATTCTTTGAGAAGCACCTGTATATGTGCGTATGTGCGACAGTAACTATTGTAAGGAAGATATTTTGCTGGGAAGCAGAGGTTACTATGGTAACTTGTTAACTTTGGGAAGGCAACTGAGAAATATATAACACTTCATAATTCTGAGCCCACATACTTTAGATGTTACAATGCCTAATTACATCTCCATTATTTTCCTCTTCATAAACATTAAGATCCTGCAAAATAATTGTCAGGATCTAGAATCATTTTCACATCCTCACAGGGTTGCCCCTACTGCACGTTTTATTTTATTATTATTATTATTATATATATATATATATATATATATATATATATATATATATATATATATATATATATATATATATACACTGTGCACTCATACTAACTCTGTTAACCCCCCCCCCACCTCTGTGAAAAAGATGGCTATTGGTTTCCAACTTGATAAACTCTAAGCCCTGTATCATGTTCAATATAATGAAATTTGACTGTTGTTTCTTGCCTGACTGTAATAATACTTCAGCTTCAATTTCTTTGAGGTATCAGGATCCAATGCTAATAGCCTTTAATTTGAATACCAAATTGCATCTCTTTCTCCTCATCCATCCTCTCAGATAACCAGTCACAACGATCAGTCAATCAGACAATCTATATCTGTCTCCCTGCCTTTCATTGACACCATTTGCCCTAATCTGGGAACATCAAACTCAATAGTGTTTGATTGTTCATTTGTCTAGGTTTTAGATTAAAGTGTCACTTTATTCCCCAAGCATGTGATGTTGTATGTATGTGTGTGTGTGTGTGTGTGTGTGTGCGTGTGTGTGCGTGTGTGTGTGTGTGTGTATACAGTACAGACCAAAAGTTTGGACACACTTTCTCATTCAAAGAGTTTTCTTTATTTGCATGACTATGAAAATTGTAGAGTCACAACGAAAGCATCAAGGGCTATTTGAGCAAGAAGGAGACAGATGACCTGGCCTCCACAGTCACCGGACCTGAACCCAATCGAGATGGTTTAGGGGTGAGCTGGACCGCAGACAGAAGGCAAAAGGGCCAACAAGTGCTAAGCATCTCTCGGGGAACTCCTTCAAGACTGTTGGAAGACCATTTCAGGTGACTACCTCTTGAAGCTCATCAAGAGAATGCCAAGAGTGTGCAAAGCAGTAATCAAAGCAAAAGGTGGCTACTTTGAAGAACCTACAATATGACATATTTTCAGTTGTTTCACACGTTTTTGTTATGTATATAATTCCATATATAATTCCACATGTGTTAATTCATAGTTTTGATGCCTTCAGTGTGAATCTACAATTTTCATAGTCACGAAAATAAAGAAAACTCTTTGAATGAGAAGGTGTGTCCAAACTTTTGGTCTGTACTGTATATATGTTTATTTTTAGTTTTTCTAGTATGCAAACTATGAAAATACTCAAAGCATTTCTCTTTCGAAGGCGGGCTTCTTCAAAGACAAGAAACGTCAAAATGAATAGCCTGTTTTTGCTTCTCAGTGAAGCGTCCTGGTCAAAAAACACCAATGAACTCTACACAGTTCCCAGTGTTTTCACTGGATCTTTTTTTTTTTTTTTGCTTCACTGCTCAGCTTCTTTGAAGACACATTCAGTCATCTGTTCCTGCTGAGGTGACATAAAACTCAAATGCCTGATCCATCTCAACCCCTCCTGCCTAACTTTACTTTTGTTGCAGCTTTTATTTTTAGTGCTATATATCCATGAGTTTCAAAATTGATTCCCTTTTTTTTTCCTATCCCATGCTTTTTTGGTGTGAGTCGCTTCTTTTTCTTTTTCTAACACGCTCATAACACTGCATAGAAATCCTATTCATCCTGTAAGTTCAACTGTTCTCCTCTAAAAGCCAAAAAAAAATAATAATAAAAAAAATAAATAATGCAAATTCAGAGGGATTTGGATGAGAAATGGACATGAGAAAAGTTTCAGTGTTAAACCCATTGAGTGTTGGTATGCTGGCCTTTGCTCACTGTGCCACCCAGAGGCAGTTGACCTCTTCTGTCTTTAACTAATGGATGGATGAGAACAAAGAGGATATAGACACTGCCTTTCTAACTGTACTCATTGTTTTCATCTCAGACATCCTCTGTACAGTGATTTTCCACGACAAGCCCCTCTAAGCTATGACTTCAATGGAATCAGAGCCCTTCTGACTAGTGTGTGGACTGTTCTGTTTTTTTTTTTTTTTTTTTTTTTTTTTATCATTCAAGTCACGGCCTTGGCAGGGCTGTGTGGATGTTTTATTCCACCATCATCAAAGCAGAGAGCGTTCTTCTCCAATGCTTTGTATGAGAAAATGAATGGGGAAAAAAGACAAGAGCTGGATATTTTGATGGGCCACGAAGCGTAATGTGTGACTAGCAGCCATCACTTTGGGATAGTGTTATAATGTGTCTAAAAGAGCTTTCAGGATGTAGACTGATTCTGAAGGGGCCTCGGGCAAGAGAGTTAAGGCAAGATGACCATCAGTCTCGGAAGAAGGCGGTTCTCGTCTGGTTTTGCTACAGGGCCTAGACTTTACATTGGACATCAAGTGGTGACCCAACACTATAACAAAACCCTGTTTTTAATGGGTTGAGGAATCTTGCACAACCTGTCAAAGTATTATTATTTTTTTTCATTTTTGCTGCAGTAATGATTAACTGATGACACAATTTTTATTTGTTTTAACTATTAAAATAGACTTTAATCTTGTGGAAAGTAATACAATTATAATTAGAAATTATAAAATTTAATTATTTTAATTCTAAAATTGTATTATTATTATTATTATTATTATTATTATTATTATTATTATTATTATTATTATTATTATTATTATTATTATTATTAATTAATTAATTAATTAATTTATTTATTTATTTGATATCCAGTGCAATATTGCACTTAATATTGTTTTTCTTTCACTACACAAATTAACAGACTCGTGTCTCACTTTTTGGTTGTGACCCACCAGTGCAACCACTAAATTATCCCAAATCTCACCAATCATTCTCACACATGTGCCTGTTTTTTCCCACCACTCTACAGGTCCACGAATTTCAAGAAAAGAAATAGGGTGAAAACCAATTTTTATTTTTTTTTTACACTCCAAAGTGTCAGAGCCCCCCTGACTGTGGTCCATTTGCAACCCTGTGGGAAGTGTCTGTTCATGATTTCCCATGTAAAAAATGTGTTTGAGAGTTTCTTGTCATCTCTAAGAGGTGTTTTAGTGCCATTACGGGGTTTACGTAACCTGGAAATGGGGGTCAGGTACTAAAGATGCATCCGTCACAAATCTCAGTCCATAACTTCAACACTATATCCTCCATCTGCTGTAGAGATACTGCTAAACAGGGCTGCTTTTATCTTCCCATTCTTCTCTTTCATTCAGCAGGTTTGGATTTGAGCCTGGACTAGCCATCCTCCATATTTTATAACATCAATGAAAAGAAGCTGGCTTCACACTCAATCAGCTTGATGCCTCTAAGCCCTGGAGAGAACATGCTTAGAGAGAGAGAGAGAGAGAGAGAGAGAGATAAAGAGAGAAAATGGGAAGCAGGGAGAGTGGTAAAAAGAGATATAAAGATTGAGAGAAGAGATGCTGAAAGCAGATAAGTGGTTGGGAGAGTTTTGCCTCCCTTTGCATAGTCTTGTCATGTTTTGTGGCTCTGGATGCTGCTCTGTTTGCGCTCCACGGCCCGTTTTGACCGGGTCATCGGTGGCTTCTGCTAGATAGCTACTAGGACAAATGCATGCAGAGAGAAAGTGAGGTGCATTTCACAAGCTGGCCATTTTTATTTTCCAATAGGTTGGTTGTGCATGCTCGGCACTGCTTTCTTACCAAATGGAATCGAACAAAGAGCAGCACAGTTGAGAATTAATGCATTTCTTGTTTCCAAACTGTGTCTGTCTATGATAGCTTATGCATTTATTATAACAAGATAACTGTGATATTAATGCATGATTCTAAAGGTCAAAGTCATGCTTTTAGATGCTATTTGCGATTCCCAAACCTTCCCAGATTAGAGAAAAATCACTTATATACTTTCCTCAGTATTTTCCATTTACAGTGGATCATAGTCATTTAGATTATTGTTAGATTGTCCTACTTCTCTCTTGTGACAAAACAACAGCATTTGGGACATGGTGTACATTCCATTCCTTATTGCTGTGGTGTGTTTTATAGACTTTATAATCTGCTTTTATTCTTAGTTCAATGGCAGTTTGTATTATGGTAATGCCAGACATTACATTTGGGAAAATAAAATTCCCGTTAATCCTCAAAAGCATGTCCTTGTCGTGGGTTGTGTCAGACCCTCCCCCGTTCTGGCACAAAGCACGTTGCCCCCCCTTTTTGCTAACACTTTCAATAGCATCTAGGGAAACATGGAAAGCAGGATGCAATTTACCCACAAGCAAATAAAAAAAAAATAAAAAAAAATAAAGAAATAATAATAATAATAATAATAATAATAATAATAATAATAATAATAATAATTATTATTATTATTATTATTATTATTAAAACTGTTTTAGTGTTTGTGTGAACTAAAATAACACCTCAGTGACACTGGGTGACAATGCTTATTGGTGCTGACAGGGTGTTGGTTCCCAGGGACTGTTGAAGAGCTGTGTGGCTATAACAGCCCACAAAATGTGGCCAGGCCTTCACCACCTCCAACACTTGGTGCCCACAGAGTGGGGAAGTACTTGAAGACATGTAGCCACAGCAGTGCAGTGAGAAATCCTCGCCAGCTTATCGTCCTGTGCTTCCAGCCACTGATACCACATCTTTATCGCCCAGATCTGCTTTGTCGACTGCCCAGATTATAAAAGGTCTCTCAGAGTTTGGAAAAGATAGTCTTCTCTGGTTTATCTACATTATAGATGGCTTTCCTCCTAGTCTCGTAGTAGTGTTAGACTTACAATCAGCAGCAACTGATCTCGACAGAACAGGCAGAAATAGCCTTTATCTTCGTATTTGGTTTTGTATTGTTTTCCAATTTAAAAGGCCCTGGAATTGTGCCCTGACTGTGTAATTTCCTTTGAAAATGGAAAATTAAAACAAATAATGTAGATCAAGGGTCTTTGATTGAAGAGCGCAGGCAAAATATGACTGTATATGTTTATATTGTTAGTGATCTGTCTTTTTAAGTTTTGTTTTGTTTTTAATCAACTGCTTATTCAAATAAAGATCAAAGCAGAATTGATATTGTGACTAGGAACAAAAACACATTCAAATTTAAATGAACTGATACAATTTACACACACAAACACACACACACACACACACACACACAGTGAGACAGGTTCATACTTTCTCATTTATTTAATAAAAAGGGTTTGTGGAGTGTTTTTCTTTTTTTTCGTTAATAAATTAGACTGACCTATGAATTATTAGAAGTCTTTACTTTTACATTTGATCAACATAATGGATCCTCTCTGAATAAATGCATAATTAAATCTTACTGACCCCAGACTTTTGGCCATTGGTGTAAATATCAACACTATTTATTAGATAACTCTGATTTGTTTCATTCATTAATTAACACTTTATTTGGAAACTCGACTCAGAAATCTTTTCATACTAGTTATAATGAAGATCTTTGCAGAGTTTTCTGCTTTCCTAAACGACTTCCTTGCGGTCAGGAGAAGTCAATCAAGAAGTACAGTAAGGAGAAGGGGATTTAGGGAATGAGCTGTAGGGACAGGAATAGGGCGAAGGTCTTGATTTACTGCCATCCATCAAAGCAGGCCAGCTGCTGGCCTGGCAGGCAGAGGACGGTAAAGCCAGCAGCTTCCCTGAGACAAAGACTCTCTGGCTGAGGTTTGTCATTACCGCCACTGTAGGGTTATGCAGTCTGGGACCATCTGTATTAGCAGGCCCTCTGACGGAGCTCCCAGAAGAAGCAGAGATGTATCCACATGACTCTAGCAGGCATTTCCCAGGCTGTAATTAAGCTCCTAGCTGTGGCCACGCTTGCCAGGCTTGAGTGCAAGGAGACCCAATCCTGCTCATTAGCATGGCACCCAGAGTCAAAGTGTTAACGTAGCTATAATTACAGCCCAGGCTCTAGATCCAGAACACATTGACTTTGGTCTGCGGCTTTATCCTTAGCGCTTCGCTAGCTCTAACTAACCTGCTGGCAGATTGACTTGCAGATTGAGAATTGTAACATAAAAGCAAAGCTAAAGGAGATGTTTTGATTGACGCTATACTGAATAGATTGGATAATAGGCATCATTGATTGTGTCCATGTTAGCGTGTGGATAAAGCTGTGTTTAAGTGTCACACAAGTGATTTACCTGCTGCACCAGTTGCCAGCAGTGGTTGTGCTTTTGCTGGAAGGCCTGCAATTAGCAAAATGATGCGTTTAGAGCCAGTCTGGTGCTTTGAGCCAGCTGGCCTGGGTGTAAAGAAATTTTTCTCTGTCCGGGCTAGCTGATGTAGATTTGTGCACAAGAGGCTAATTGGTACATCATTTTTTATTTATTTATAATTTTTTTTGGAGTACAGAAAGTGTGTGTGCGTAAACCAGATATCACATAATGACTCTTGAAAGACTCCAGTTTGAAAGATCCGCTCTTGTGGCCACTGGGAGCCTGGAAGACATAATAACACCATAATGGTCTCCCAGCTTGCTGTGGGGCTTCTGTGCCATGCTGATCCCATGACTGGTCCAGGTCAGCCAACAAACCATGCCGGCATATTGAAGCACAGGGACACAACATTGCAGTACATGCTCTTCCATTGTATGTGTCGTGTTTTGGTTTGGTGTCTGCCAATGTACCTCTTGACAGGGACTAGTCCTCTTCAGGCATTCTGTTGTTTCTAGATGATTTCTAGCTGATTTCTAGCTGATAGCCTGTATGTGGTGCCATTAAAAATGTAGTACACTAAAAGTGCAAACTTAAACTAACTGTTCAGAATTTTCAGGTTAGGTTAGGGGGTGGTTTGTGTGTTTGTGAAATGAATACTTTTATGAAGGCCACATTAAATTGATCAAAGGTGACAGTAAAGCCATTATAATGTGACAAAAGATTTATATTTCAAAAATAGTAGAAAAACAATTAATTTATTATGAAGCAATGAGAATACTTTTTGTACGCAGATAAAACAAAAATCATTCAGCAGTTTGTCTCCTCTGTGTCGCCGTAGCGCCATTTTGGAGAACAACCACTGAACGCAAGCAGCGTACAATCTTCTGTGTCAGCTGTGCTGCACAGATGCACTGTTTTCATTCATGTTGAAAACATAGCGTTATCCTTACGGCTGACTCAGAAGAGCGTACGCTGTTTGCTATCAGAGGATATGAATTGATGAATATAATCATAATTTGGGTTTTTCCTCGCGTACTAAAAGCATTCCCATTGAAAATGGTTTCAAATTCAGATTGGTAGATGGACTATTCTGACGATGTCTTTCATACTTTTCTTTTACTTAATCTCCTCTATCAAACGGTCAAAGACCGGCCATCATAGAAGCAAATATTCATTTTAGGCTTAAACGGATCTGATGCGTGTTACTGGGATGTTTTAGTCTTACGGCTTGGCCGACTTGTTTTTTGCCGCCTTTCACCTCTGCACTGATGCCTGGCCACCATCTCCGCCCCCACCCCATGTTTCTGTAAAAAATTAAATCTCATTAATATCCACTCCGATGCATCCTTTGTACCTTTTCTGGCCACTAATGCCTAATGACCCATACACTATTAATTTAATCACTTTAGGGTGGCCAAATAGTTCTGTCAAACAAGCATGCAATTTGTGTAATTGTTAACCAAGTCTTCATTTTTCATAGTCTTATGTCTTTTTTCTTCTTTTTTTTCTTCTTTTTTTCGTGTATAAAAAAAGTGTGCAATGTTCATAATAGTGATAATGAACAGTTAATTTCCACTTTCATTGGACATTTAATCAGATTGATAGTGATGGAGAGAAGAGGAGAGGTGGTCAGGCATGAAATACTCAAACCATCTTTGTTCTGTCAGCTTATTTTAGCAAGATGAGTGGCCCCAAGCAGAAAACAATAGGACATGAGTACTGTATTGATCCCTGAAGGGAAATTCAGGTGCAAACTAGGAGCCACATCAAACAGAGTGCTCAAAAAATGCCACTATACCTAGAATGCAATTAAGACCATGCGAGAAACAGAGTCGCATCAAATGCATAGCTTGCAGTGTGAATGCATTATGTGATATTATCATGTTAGAGAATAAATAGGTGAAAAAATGTCCTTGTTGAATGTCATTGTTCCTCACTGGAATAACCCTGTCAGGAACATGTGTGTGTGTACGCATTTCCCAATACAAATTAAGCAAATTTCGGACTTGCATCCTCTGTAGTTCGGTAATTCTCCAAACAGCACATACTTTACGACATCAGTCAGGTCGCCTTGGTTACTGCAATTTTCCTCACACTGTATTTACAATAAGTTGAAATATGATAATCAAATACCCCTGCTTCCTTTCGTTTTCATTTAAACTTAATAATAGCTGCAGAAATTTAGTTCAGTGAAATGTGTATATATATACAGCCTACATTACAATGAAACTAAATATTATATCAATTGCCTTTTTATTTTCATTTTAACATATTAAGACATACATTGAATAAAGACCAAAGATAACCTGTTAGATTTACTCAAAACGAATTATATTTTATATTAACCACTAAAGAGACATCAAAGCCAGTGGCAAATGTCAGAAGGACTAACTTAGTCGAGACTTGTCAGAAAACATGAGCTGATCGTGTGATCGCAAATTTCAAATAGGCGCAATCTTTATAAATAAACCAGGTAACACTTTATGGTAAGGGTACACAAATTACCATTAATTAATGTATAAATTAATGTGTGAATTATGCATTACTTCATGCATTAATATTTCATGAATTATCAGGAACTAACATGAGCTCATAATCTTTCATTCATGACTTCATGGATAAACAACAACTTAATTAAGACATTGAGTAAGATGCGTACAGTACATCATCTTGATTTATGATTTATTACACATGATCATGATGTTTTCTTTGTTCACAAAAAAAAAAAAAAAAACAAGGTCTTCACTATACATTGTGGATAAAGCTATGCTTATTGTACATTATTCCAAAAAGCATTATTTCGTGATGCAAGGCTTTTCTTTTTTAATTATTAAAGGAATATTTAAAAATCCACATTAAATCATGCATGCATACAGGCTGGAACAGTTTATCAATTAATGTGAGAACTAATGTTTGTCATTAAATGTGTTATAAGTTATCAAGTATGGTCATTTCTTCTTCATAGTATGTTAAAGGACAGACCTTAACATTTGTCCAATCACAGCACACAGTATGCAAATTCTGTTAATATCCAAATACAGTGGTCATCATTAACTAAGCATTAGTTTCTCATGACTTCATCATGTGTGTGGCCCCTCAACTGAAGTGGTGACCAGACCCCAACATTGGCCAGTCACAGCACATATCACGTGCATTCTGTTAAAATCCAAATACAGTAGTCACCATTAACTAAGCATTAACTTCTCATGACTTCATCATGTTTGTGGCCCCTCAACTGAAGTGGTGACTTGGTCCCTTGGAATGCTGATAAACAGTGTGTTATTAACCCTTTAGAACCTAAAGCTAAAATACACCTGTTTCACAATGTGGTATCTTCAAGTGCAGAGTGTCATTTCTATATATTTATTTATTTATTTTTCAGAAAATTATTGGCTGTCAGGGAATTGCAGTTAGTGTACATTATTGTGTGTGGTGTTTTATTAAATATAATTTAATTAGACAGAAAAAGGTGAAGAAATTTTACTGCTTTTTATTTTAAAATAAAATCTGAAAAATCAGGAACCAAAGAGTCTAATGCCTCAGTATTGAAAAGGGAACTATAATACATATATACAAGTCTTTTTGGGACACTCGATTGCACAGTTTTCACTCAGGAGCCATTTGTTTTACCCTAGTTCTCCAGGTGTTTTTGGATCCTTCAGTCCAGTCATTTAAATGTGGTGCTCTCTGAAGCAGTTCCTGTCTAACTGCAAGCAAAGTCCCACATCACATTTCTGGCACTTCCATGGGGTGCTCCTTATGCATCTTGAGTATCACTCACAGGAAAAGTCAGATGATCACATCTCTCTCTCAGGCTGCCATCCAGGTGAACACCTGTGAGCTGAGCAGCAACTGTAGCTACTCCTGAATGTTTTGCCGTGTCGTGTGCTTGTCATGGTGGATGGCACACAATGCTTTTTGTGTGTGTGTGTGTGTGTGTGTAAAATTAAGCAGTTGGTCAGAGCTTCTTGTTGGAGTACTACAGCTACAGATGCGACCATGGTCCCTCTGAGATGGTGTTGTGTTCAATGTGGACGGCCCATTTGTTTCTTCGTAGGTAGATGGAGAGGACACATTGGGGGAAAAATAGAAGCATGTGTTACAAGCTCAATATAATTTCCAAAAAAGCTAATTATTATTTAGAGCAAAAAAAAAAAAAAAAAAAAAAAAAAAAAAAAACTATAATAACACAAAAACAATAAAAATAAAAATAAAGCCTGCATTTGCTTACACACACATGCAAAAACATGCACATACACACACACACACACAGTACACGTGCATATGTTCATATGCACAAACATTCATGCATGCACACTTATTGCACACACAACGTTACATGAGTAAACATGAACGCATGCAAGCACATACACACTAACACGCATGTGTAACATACATATACCACAAAAGTGTGTGAAACTGTGCTTTTTTAACTGAAAAATGGAGTCTTTGATTATTTTACTCACATCTCTCATCAGAGATTGATTCATCAGAAAGAAACGTAAGCTTCACTTACCAATCCACGTCTGGATCAGTGAATACACAAACTCCGTTTCCAAAGTCATGCTCAGCCTCTTCCCAGGTGTCATCAAAGATCAAATCAACTGCCTCCTCTCTTGTAAAACCTTTCCTCGCCATGTTTTTGTTAATTTTTTTCAATTATATTTTGCACTCTCAAATCTGCTGCGCTCCTTATCTCCCAATCCGTCCTTCCCCCTCTACCCTAGAGCCACTGTGATTTGCTGCTGGAAAGCATGCAGTTACCATATTAAGCCGTGTATTGTCATAAAGCGCAAGTTTACTATCAGACACAATTGGTTTCTATTATTTTTTCCATTGTGTATATGGTTGGTGAGTTATGATAACATAAATAGAGCTTGGTCAGAGCCGCAGAGTGACTAAACAGACTGATTCCACTAGGAAACCAGTTTCCTAATGTTTCTCAGACTTTCTAAAAAAACTCTTACCATCCAACATCTATGCAGTTTCTATTTAAATCAATGTTATTAATTCAACGATTTAGTGTTTCTTGTATATTAATTTAATACAAGTAGTCTTGTATTATAATGTTAATCATATAATGTTTTTTTTTGATTAATGTACAATAAGCATAGCTTTATCCACAATGTATAGTAAATACCTTGTTTTTTGTGGACAAAGAAAAGATCATGATCATGTGTAATAAATAATAAATCATCATGATGTACACACCTTACTTAATGTCTTAATTAAGGTTTTGCTATCCATGAAGTCATGAATGAAAGATTACGAGCTCATGTTTGTTCCTGAAAATTCAAGAGATATTAATGCATAAAGGAATGCATAGTTCACACAAAATGTATGTATTAATACATGGTAATTTGTGTACGCTTACCGTAAAGTGTTACCATAAACCACAGATTTGAGTTTTAAACAACTACATTCTCACCTGAAATACATTTAAAACTACATTTCATGACACAATTACACTAATATTTTGAAAATTATTTGAATAAATGGTCACAATGCTGTGTGAACTCCAACCAATCAGCATGTTTAGCGCCCAAGTCCCACCCCCAAAAGTTCTGGACCTTTGAAAAAGTATTACTTTGTGAGCAGGGACTTTCTGAGGGGCAATTTTTTTTACCTGGAACTTTATTTAGATCCTGGTTCCTATGTTGGAAACACACTGAGTACCAGCCCAAAGTCCCTAGTTCCTGGGTAAAGTTCCTGCGGTGGAAACTCGGCTTAAGTTGGTTGCTGAAGAAGCTTCAAGATTGTTGTTCTCCAAGGGCATTTTGCTTTCAGTAATACCAGGGTTATGCAGTGGCTTTTGTGAATTATTTCTATATAGTATCACAGATCACGGCATTGAAAAAAAAGGAAAAAAAAGAAAAAAAAAATCATTGTAAACTTATAGAACATCTGTTTTGGCTTGTTACACCCAGGCAAGACTTGCAGATACTTTAAGTTTACAGTACCTCTACAATCCTGCTTTAGGCCCTGTTTCCCAAAAGCATCATAAACAGTGCTTAATCTCAAACAAAATGAATGACAAAAATGTTTGACAATCCCAGTTTCACAAAAGCATCTTAACTTTAGTATTTGAAGGACATCATAGAACGAAATGCTTCCAATACCTGGATACTGAGTGGAAATAGCAATCCTTAGGTAACATGTAAAGTTCAAGCTCATATAATGAAGTTAAGTACATTTTTGTGAATACAAAAGAGAAATGTCTGATTTTTGTCCATGCAGTGTTTTGGACCCAACTGACCTTCACTGTTTTGTTAAAACAAGTTAAAACATTCCTCTGTGTTTTTATTTTTTATTTTTATTTTTTTTTGCCAAAGAAAGAAAAACATGGATTGAGAAAAAAAAAAGAAAAAAAAAAAAAAAAAAAAATGCAGTTCAGATTTAGGCACTGTTAATAAATTTATTACTTGTATCATTTCTCCCAGTGGTTGTTCCTTATGTGGTTAATACAGTTTTACATTCAGCGGAAAATGAAACAGATGTAAAGCCTTGAGGCATTTTGCAAAGCTCAGTAAACTGTGCTTCAAGCAATTAACATGATTGAAAACATAGAAATCAAAATTCAACTCTATTGATCCTACAACGGAGCACATTAAGTGCACAATGGCACCATTGTAAAAAATAAATCGGTCAATAATATACCTTAAATGTTTAAAATGTTTATTTCACCTAATATTGAACTGCACTTTTAATCGAGTTCTAAAAAAAAAAAAAAGAAAAAAAAATATATATCTTAGGATCCTTGTAGAAAAAAAAAAAAAAAACTAAGTGCTTGTACAGACATGTAGGTAATATCCTTGTGACGTTAAGCAATTTAGAAGTCGATTTCTCACCAGCATTTTCTTAAACCACAGACATTGAAATTTCATTTGTTGCCATTATGCAGCTAACATGCAACAATTGCTTGGTTTAATAGTTTTGTTTCTCTATAATGACTTACTGAGAAGCTGGAGGTATGTTTATTGACATCTGCACGTTGCTCTGATAATGTTAATAGCATAGGTTGCTGGAGCATTGGTAATAAAGTGTTGTGGAAGTGAAGGGAGACGCCCCATAAAAGTTAATTGACTCACACTTGCTTCTCTTAGGTAAGTGTTAAGTGGCTCTCCTTTGAATATTAGAGTGAGGCTTTATTGAAGTCATTGCTGACTGATCTGAGCCTCATCATAACATGTCTTGCATTTGGTGACGTTGCGTCTGCACACTGACTTAGGACCACATTCTCACTTTCCTAACTCAACTGTGTTTTGAGCAATTAGCAGATTGCTCTGAGATCAGAATTTAAGAGAAGCATCTATAGAAATTTGACAGTTGGCTTTCAATCTCAATGTTAATGCACATGCAATAAAGCTTTTTCTTCTTTTGGTGTGTGGTGTGGTGCACCAGTTCCTTTTGGGGAAATAATTATGTCTCAAATTGGATGGACACCATTTGTGAACTGCAATTTTAATATAGATTACAGGGGTGCTGATTGGCTTGACTTTTACTGAGCCTTCTGGGGACATTAACCTTTCTTTGGCACTCTTGTCGTTGTCCTACTGAAGGAAGTATGATCTCTTAAGTCCCAGTGGTCTTTGTCAATTGCTGCATGATTTCCTCCAGGATTTTGCTGTGCTTAGTGCATCTCAAATTTTTGCTTCTACCTTCAAGGGTTTTACAGACCTTGCCGCAAAGGAGCCTCCCCAAAGTTTGATGCTGCCATCACCGTGCCTCAGTGTAGTTAATGGCTTTTTGTTGAATTCTAAAACACCACCAAATCTCTCTCCGCATTTTTGAGCCTCTGGGCAAACTCCAGCAGAGATGTGATATCAGACTGTGTTTCTAGCCCCCAAAAGAGACTTTCTTCCTGACACACTTCCATCAGATTGAATTGTGTTTGCAGTTGTTTTCTTCACCAGGGTCATCACTAAAATTACCTGATACAATATTTTGTAAGTTAGTCCCATGGAGGGCCTTAGGTCTGTAGGTCTGTAGAACCTAGGAGTCCATACAGATACTTCAAGGGCTCATGTAGGTTATATATAACACACTTAAAAGGCTTTTCTTTAAAGGCTTGCTCTATCTGTTTTGATGTTTCTTATATTTCTAGTAAACCAATGATAATTATGTAGTGCAATCTTGCTAATTTGGTAACACTTTAGTATAGGGACCAATTATCATTGTTAAGTAGTTGCTTATTAGCATGGTTGATATTAACATATTGGCTGTTTAAAGCTAATTCTGGAGGACAATATTTTACATGTCTAATCCTACCCAATACCTAAACTTATTAACTACCTTACTAACTATTAATAATCTGCAAATTGGGAGTTTACAGAAGAGACAAGATTTTTTGAAAAAATGCTTAGTAATTAAATATATAGAGACAATTTTATTTTATTCAACTGAAAAATACAAAATGCTGAAAATGTTGGTGCATTTTGAAATCAACTTGTACTTTATGAAATTAAACTTAAATTAAACTTCTTTTAATATTTTAATAAATTATTTGCAGAAATAGCATGCAAACTAGAGCTGCAAGATTCTGGATAAATTGAGAATAATGTTTCAATACATACAAGTGTTAAGGTACTTTCGTTTTGATCACTACTGTAGAAAGAATAAGTGTTTATACCCAAACTATAAACTTTTATCCCAATACTTCTGTTATCTGAATGTCTGTAACACAGAAATAATGATATGTGGTTTAAAAGACTGTTTTCGTTGCTCTTTCTTGATCAGCCGCAGCATGAATGATTACTAAACATGGGCACCAACAAAACGTGCTTCTCTCACTCCACTGACATTTGTCATAATAGACATAGCTGAATCATTGTCATTCAAGAATAAGATCACATGGGTGTTTGAATTGAGATCGCCGTCTTTAAACGATTAATCTTAAAGTTCTCAATGTAAACACTGCAAATTGTTTTGCAAGGATATTTTCATGTTCACTAATGACAAGATCTTGTCACATCCCATATATATATATATATATATATATATATATATATATATATATATATATATATATAAATCATTAAATACATAAGAGACTTTACAAAAACATTAAGAAGTTTTCCAAACTTTTGACCAGTAGTGTATAATAAAAACACAAAAATAGAAGTACCGCTGTCTCCATGTGAGTTGCTTTCTCTTAAACATTCTTATAAACAGTATGCTATGAAAATAAATCTGCTGTCTGCATGGCTTCCATATATTCCTTCACAATTGTTCTGGGCATTGGGTGAACAATTGTGAGTAATGGGCTTTTGCAAATTGAATGGGATAAAATGGGTGTACCGCATGGTTAATTTTGTGTTTGAAAGATGTCTTGATGCTACTCATCTGCTATGACTGAACTTTGATTACAGTATATCAAATATTGTATTAGGGGTGAAGTCTAATCACTGTCTGCACTGTCTGCCGTGTTGATTTGATTGGCCCTATTCATCTGACTCCGAGGAGGAAGCTGTCAGAGATTGTGAAGGTATGGGCTTTGGCCCATGTGGCCGACAGTGCATTAAAATTGGCATTGAGGGGCCAACTCCATCTGCATTTATTTATTCACTTATTAATGCAATGAATTAGGGCTGCTGCCAGGCTCTGCCAAAGTAAGTCTGTCAGTCTTGGCACCAAGAAACTAGTTGGGAGATGATGTGGTGAGGCGGGGATTCAAGCGCCTCAGTAAAGCTCCCAACATTAATCTGTTTCTGTCTGAAATCTGACTAAGGCTTTTAACTAACTGGTGTTCATGAATTGGGGCCAGACATTGGCCGCCCCCCTAAAACCTCACAGTTTGGATATGAAGATCTTGGATCAACATTTGCTCACCAGTAACATCTTTTGTCTTGAACATCAGCCAAACCCTACCACTCTACTATATATGACAGATGAGATGGGCGGCTATTTTCGTAAAACGTGTGTTCTGTAGTGATGAGATGCTTAACTCAAACACTGTTTTATTGATTGTGCCAGTTTAGATCCAGCTCATTTTGAAGTATTAATGGAAAACCTAGCGCTTAGTGGTAATGGTGCGATTACACACCGAAAGAGCCTTGAATGAGAGTCTGGGCAGATTTAATGACCTGTTTTGGTGCCGTCCTGTGGGTTTTAACCTTGGTTAAAACTGTGTCCATTATGATACTATTCACTGCCTGATATGCAACGTTTCCTGCCATGTATGGCCTGTTACGAATAAGATGAGAAACGTATAGCATGAAATTGAACATTATATCGTACGTTGGTTAGCATTTAAGTTGTGCAATTTAAAAAATACTATCCTGGTGTTCTACTCTCAGCAGTCGCGTAGTTATTATTCAAACTGTATTTCAGGTTACAACCAGAGTCATGCTAGTTAGCTAAAATTGTTAGTCATAAGGGTAATTTTTTTGACACTGAGATTTAATAAATAAGCTGAAATTTTAGAGTAAAAAAATAAAAGAAAATCACCTTTAAGATTTCCTGAATGAAGTCCCCAATGCATATTACTAATCAAAAATTAAGTTTTGTTATATTTACGGTAGGCCATTTACAAAATACTAAATCTTCATAGAGCATCATCTTTACTTAATATCCTAATGATTTTTGGCACAAAAGAAAAATTTATAATTTTTACGCGTACAGTGTATTGTTGGCCATTACTACAAATATACCTGTGCGGCTTTTGTGGTCCAGGGTCACATATAGCCAATTAAAATAAATTGTAATTAAATAAAAGCCAAAGTTATATGATGCTGCTAAAAACAAATTTAGTTAAGTTAGTAGAGTGACTGCCTTTAGTAAGTTGCACTAGTATTTTTGAATATATGTTCGTAGATGCCTTGTGTGTGGCTTGGGGCATGTTTTCCCACAGTATTTCTCCTGTTCTCCACTGTGAAAGCTTTGATGAAACGCTGCTTGCACCTCGCTAGAACGCTAACTCTTCCCTCCATCACTCCTTTCTCTTCTTCTCCCACAGAGAGGGGTGGCATGGGGCTCTGTTTCCCTTTGTAGTGCTTGCTTTTGTTCTGTTTTTCTCTTTTGTTGAGTTTGTTTTGACAGCATGTATTACCACAGCTCATGAGTTTTTGAAGAGACTAGCTGCTAACATTAGCATGGTAGCGTATTTGCTTTCTGCACACATAAAGTCATCTTTTCGATTCCTTCTGGTTTAGAGTTGTACATATACTTGCTGTGGGTAGTCTGCATATATATATATATATATATATATATATATATATATATATATATATATATATATATATATATATATATATATATATATATATATATATATATATATAGCTTCAAATGCTTACCTTTTAAAAAAATATATTTTGTGTGTGTGTGTGTGTGTGTGTGTGTGTGTGTGTGTGTGTGTGTGTGTGTGTGTGTGTGTGAGTGACTAAAATACACCATAATGATTTTTTTTTTCACCCATCAACCCTGATTGTCTTTATTTTTAATTATTTGACTCCGAGTAAATAAAGTTTATTTTATATACAGTTAACTGTACTCACATTTGCATTGTGAAGAATGAGTTCACCCCAATGTTTAAAGATGGCCTTGTTTTTAACCTTGCTGCATTTCACATATCACCAGAGGCTGTCTGGTATTCAATCAATTGAAGCCTCAATCAGATCAATCAGTCCTCTCGAGTACTGACCTGCACATCGATCATCAGTAAGGCCTTGTGATGTGCGATGTGCTCCACTGCTTCATTAAAAGCCTATTTTGTTGCAATGGGTGACAGTGGATTTCCATGGAAGCCACCTATTCTAACCTGCCTTAGGCCACTAAAGGCTGATCAGTGTGCTCTCAGTGCCTATAAAGCCAGGAACGTTTATAAAGACTTTAAGTTGGAAATCATTTGCTCTTTTACTGCCATTCATAAGTTCACTGAAGATCTTCAATCTTCTTTTGAAGCCGCCTCTAAAAGAAACGCAAGCAATTTGGATGCTAAAAGAAAAGAGGAAGTCAATAAGAACTATAGGAAAAACAAAGGACATCAAAGAGAAATCAAGAGCTTGGAAACTACCGGCGACATCAGCAACCAACTACGACCTGATCGGCTGAGAAAAACAACAGTTGTTGATGACAGACAAATCATAAAAGCTGTGAAAATGAACCCTAAAATACATGTCTGTAAAATCACCAACAACCTCCAGATAGCTAAGGTCTGGCGCGACTCGTGAACCGTTTCTCATTCTCTCAATCCATTCTCAAGTTCTCAATCCATTCATCCATAATAGTGTTTATGTGACCTTAGTATAGTGTGTGTGTGTGTGTGTGTGTGTGTGTGTGTATAAACACAAAAAAATTAAA
This sequence comes from Carassius gibelio, assembly GCF_023724105.1. NCBI lineage: Eukaryota > Metazoa > Chordata > Actinopteri > Cypriniformes > Cyprinidae > Carassius > Carassius gibelio. Next base: position 26,372,521 of record NC_068396.1, on the reverse strand, counting down.
TAATTTGCCACACATACGATGTTATAACTGTAGAAATGTGTCATTAGTCTGTAAAAAGGGACCATTGTGCAACCTTACTATATTCTATCCAAAACTGATTTCCTAGTCCTAACGAGCCATTCCTGACAGACTGTCTCTGTGTCTGTGCGCTTTCTCTTCCTTCCAGCATAGACATACGGCAGCAGTAAAATTGATGAAACAGAGCAGCAAACCAATGAGTCATTTCGCTCAATACTTCAGCCATTTCTTTTCCTTAAATAGTATTTTCTTTTTTTCTTTTCTTTTTTTCTTAACCCCTAATTCTTTTTGAAAGACTCAAGATGCTGTGGTTCCCGGCTATTACAAGGTCATATATCATAAACATGAGGACTGAATGTCTGAGCATAAAAAGTGAGTGTCTCTGTCAGATCGGATATTTGGAGATCTGCTGTGTTTGCCTGTGGCTTGGCTGAGGGATGTTCTTTTAATTCCTTGGCTTCTTTTACTCTTTGAGTTTTTAATAGCCAGAGAAAAAGCTATTTTCTGTCTGAGTAAGCTTAACATCATATATCATAAATATCTTAAAGCTCTGAAGATAAATCGTTATAGTTTCTGTGAAATCCTTGGTTATATAAGGATAATTTTACTTTGCTGCTGAAATAGATTCATAGATGCTTTGCACAATTGAACCACAAACAATTTGGATTTTGTCACAAACTTCCACTGAACCTCTTCGTTTACTCTGTCCTTGGGTTGGTATGTGGTATCTTTTCACAATATATATATATATATATATATATATATATATATATATATATATATATATATATTTTTTTTTTTTTTTTTTTTTTGCATTGTGGTGTGGAGTATTGTGTCCACTATGAGAGTTTTCTCACACCCAGGCTGACGTATTAAAGAGATTAAGGGCAAACATATGAACTTATCCAGCATACTATTTCTTGTGGATATTTTGCTCAACTGAATTATGGTCTCACTTGCTTAATTTGCTGCTTAAGTGTTTTGAAATTTGAATCTGAAGTGGCAAAATGTTTCTTAATTGCAATTGCATTTAAAGACTCTTGCATTCCCACAGAACAATATCAGAAGTTTGATCCATATTGTGACTCAGTACTGTCAATATTTGCTTGCTGGAGGGGCATATACTCAGAGTGTGTTCTCTTCTCGCTCAATTACAAAACAGATTTGCATTTCCTGAAGGAAGCAATGTTTGTTAGTCAATTAAAGAGAGTTGTGTGGAAAATCCCAGAATGCTTAAGGTTTAAGGTTTGGTTGCTGTCTATAAATTGTTAAATAGGTGCTAGAAAGACAAGACATGATTAAATCTTAAAAATCCAAAATGGTCATTATAAAATATATATAAAAAATTTCATTTTCACTCGACTGGGTTTCCAAAATGAGTGAAAAGTCCTGGGATTATACGATTTTTCTTTATATCTGAGATGTCGAACCATTATTCTATCACAACTACGGTATCTGTTTAAATAATCACAAAATTGCACAAAATCACAAAAATGTAATACTCATGGTGAATAATAAAAAACAAACAAAAAACAATTAACAACTATTAACTAACAATTAAATAAATATTTTTGACTATCAATTAAACATAATTTAGATCTTTAGGAAACTCCATAACCAAAATAAAAAAAAATAAAAAATAAAAATAATTAAAAGCATTTTGATATTCACTATGCCTATTAGCTCTATATCACCAGCAAAATCATTCTAGTATAATGTAGTATACATTGTAGCATAACGTGAATGTTCAACCCCACTGATTTTAGTCCAATTTCATAGCATATACTGCATATGCATGAAGACAATAATATGCTGAATTATGAAACCCATGACCCTTTATGCATGTGCAGATTTACTCATCCTTGATTTCAAGCAGATAGCTTGAATCCGTTTGATCCTGAACCAAAATTTGTGAGGATACCAACTTTCAGTTTTTGGAGCAACACTATAGAGAGGCTTTGAATTGCAATGCTTTCTGAGGTGTTATCCCTCAGGAGAGAGTGTAGGTGTGATCGCAGACAAAGGTTAGCAAGCACTTACTCACTCATATTAAATGTTTGATGGATAATGCATAATGCAAGCAGCCACTGTTCTTCGCATAAGTGTGTGTGTGTTTATAGTAGTGAAATACTTAAGTTTGAACTGGATGTAGCCTAAGTTTTTAATTTTTTTCACACTTACTGTTAGGATGTAAACTAAGACATTCAAGCGGTGATAAGCAATAAATATTTTCTGCTCTACTGTGGAGACATTTGAAAAAACACACATGAACAAGGGCAAGGCACATGTGTCACAGATTCAATTTCATGGTAATGATTCAGAATAATTTCTAACACTCACGTGAATGTCAAAAATACGACTCTTTAACATTGTTTAACAGTCTCAGAAACATATTCTGAAAGTCACCAGTGTCTTCAAATCAGGCGTGAACCATGAACTTGAGCTTTGCGTTAATCTTCACATGTACTGTTGCGCAATATGGCGTTCCATATGTTCATATCCTCTCAATCTGCATGGGAAATGCAAGTTTGACCCCAGACGTGATTTGAAAGTGAAATCTCACTCTGTCTTTTCATTGCTTAGAAGGACAAGAAAACTGAGGTCTGTTATCTGGCCCCGAGATGCCTCACAAGTCAGACTCTCTTTGCTTCTCCAAGAGTGAATGGCACAATGAGGTTGTTGCAAATCCCAACGCTAAAGATCCGATGTTCTCGCCTTCACACTCAACCCTTTGACCCTGAGCATTGTGGGATTGGGAATTGACAAGAGTGATGCCTTGCCCAGTGATGAATTGTCCTCTAAAAGCAGCCCGGTGTTGGGCCAGCAGTGTCCCTCTGTCTTTGGTATACCCTGGTAAGATAATAGCCGGTTGATGTATTGTGCGATGGAAGGCAGCCAGGGTGTTCTTTGTCTAGCTTCAGTCCGTTGTGACACGGGTTACAGAAGGTCAAGTTCAAAACAGGACATCTACCATCATGGCTCTGACTCACACGCACTGCTTGTATAAGTTGACCGAACCAGTTTCAAATGGCACGTCGGTCAATAAGCTGTTTATGAAAGAGGAACGTGTGTTATATTGGCTCATCTTGTCTTGTTTCCCCAGTGCGGTTTTGATTCACGCACAGTCGTAACCTTTCAAAATCCATTTTCATGAAGCATAGTAGCCACATCTGAATTTAAGATGAGCTCGGTAAACATTCACCGGTACCTAGCAGAGCTTTGTGAATTGCTCGTTCTGTTTGCCTGAAGTAGGGCCTTGGTATTTTCAGGAGCTGTTTATGTATAACAAGATTTGTGATGTTCAAAGGGAACCAAACTGTTTTAAGAACAAAGAGATGCATTATGGGACACTGAACATTTTATTATTATTATTTCTTAAGTTCTGTTTCAGACATCCAATCAACACTTTGTGTACACAGCAACATCTTGCAAATATCAGTAACATTTTTATGTGATGTATGGTCAGTACCAGTGATGCGCGGGTTTATCCAAAACGAGCGGGTGTGGTTACTCGCGGTTACGAGTCATCCAAAATATTTTTTATGATATTCTGGTCGTGGTCGGTCAGGTCGTTTGAAATAAAGATGACCACTAAACCTTTGTAATCTATATAGTACTAGACACAATTTTGAAATACATAGGCCTACACTTTATTGGCTGAATAACTGGCGCGAAGATGACGCACAAGCTCAGTCTGCAGGTAGAGATGGAGGTTGTTTTTGGTAAAACATGATTTTGACGACTTCATTAAGTTTTGTTTTATAGAAAACTCTTAAAATATTTTCGTTTTGTATAAATTGTATTTTAATTTGAATCAATGTTTTTATCAATCAATTGCCCGTATTTAATAAATAAGAAGCAAATAAATAGCAGACAATGTAATGAGGCGTCGACACGATCACTTGCATTGCATGTGTACTGGAGGATGCCGAAACTCAGCTTGTGCCTCACAGATTTGAGAAATACAGGCTATATATTACAAAAAGCTTGAAATGTCTAGCCTACTTTTAAATGAAATTTTTCAAACCAAAATAAATAGGCTATTCTCTGATTATGTAATCTATATTAAATGTGAATTAGTTTGAGGCAGCCCTTATTCCACTTATTTTCGAACCAGCAGGCCAATCTGGGTTGAGCGAGACCCCACAGAATGAGTGAGCGGAGTGGAATTGTCATGATTCTGCCTTCATGTCCTGACTTTCTTCTAGTCTTGAGACAGGATCATGACAGACCCGTGTTTTGTGTACAAGCACATGTCCTTGTCTTTGGGCCATGTGCTTGTGTTGTCTCGTTCCCTTGCCCCGCCCCCCTTGTTATCCTAGTTGTCGTGATTGCCTTACCTGTGCCACCTGTTGTGTCTTGATTAGTTTTCCTATTTATATCCCCTAGTGTACTCTGTCTTTTGTCAGTTCATTGTTTCTATATGCTTCTACATGGTTCCTGTGATAGTTAGCTTGTGAAATATTGCAAGTCCTTGTAACCCCTTGAAGAAGTCTTTGTGTTACCCGTGAGTGTTTTGTTTGTAGTTAGTGTTCTAGTGTTTAGAGTTTGTTTATCGTGTCAACCCAGTCCTGTTAAGTTATTTAGTCTCTGCCCTAGTTGTTGTTTTCCCCCTCGTGGGTTTTGTTTTCCCCTTTTGTCTTTAATAAACCCTCTGTGTAGTGACTCCTGTCTGCGTATGAGTTCCTCCCTTACCCTCCACATAACAGGAATATTCAGAAATGCGCTCTCCGCTCACAAGCTCTGATCAGAACAAACCCGAACCTCACTGTCTGCTGAACTTGCAGAAACATCAAAATAGACATAGCCAGACTAGACTATTTTAGTACAAATTATGAGCTTTTTGAGGACTTTGTATAATTCTTGACCAAAACCGAATATATTAAGTGTTTTTTTTTATTATTATTATTTTTTTTTTTTGGCCCAATAACGCTACAATTAACATTTATTGCTTTTAAAAAATGCGGGTCGGTAACAATATTTTTTTTTTTTGCGGTCCGAGTTGCGGGCGGGTTAGTTGAAAATGTTGGTTGGGTGCGGGTTGTTTATACATTGACCCGCGCATCACTGGTCAGTACTGCAATATCACTGCATTGTAGATAGATAGATAGATAGATAGATAGATAGAAATTGGGATTATCTCTCTTTATCTCTCTCTCTCTCTCTCTCTCTCTTTTTTTTCTCTCGGTCTCTCTCTGCTGCTCAACAATGTTGGTACCCCCCACTGGGAGCAGTTCTTTAACCGTTATATGATCCATTTTACATTTCTGACTGCTGTGGAAGAGCACTCTGACCGTCCACCCCTCACCTGTGGAGGTGATTAATTGCGTTTCATAACGCCCAGGAGGCCATCATTGCTGGCGGAGAATCCAATGAACTTGTTTGAGTCTACTATGCTCCCGCATCATTTATTCGATTTTTATTGCAGGAATGAGCTTGAAGAATCTCCTTAAAGATCTAATGTGCTGTAAATACAGTGCTGCAAGCGTATGATGTGCATTTAGATTGAATTGTCTTTCTGGTTGGTTCACAGCTGGCAGCAGCATACACTTTTTTTTTTCTCCTTTGTTGGAAATCATTAACTGTATTTATTTATAAATTCGATTTTAAGTAAAACCTTTATAAATAAAACTGGAACTGGAAAATAAATATAATATTTTTTGTGTATTTTCAAAACAATTTAATGTTCACGTTTGTGCACAAAAATCAGATAACCTTTTTACTGTATGTCTTTTTAAGGAATTAATATGACAGTCTCTTTTGAATTTTATCCAAATTGACAGCTTACAACTGTAGACAGAGGTTTAGTTGTATCTATTCCAACTTAACATTTCTCTTGGCAGGGAAATCTGAATTGAGCAATTATTGTATGAGAATGTCATTCCATCACATAGACCTCTAATGCATTTAACATGGTGCCCAGAAATAAAATCATTTGGCTGCAGAGCAAGTCGACGAGGTCAAACATGCCATATTAAGAAGCTGTTAATGCCTAACATCCATAAAACTGTGAGTATAAATAAAAAATACAAAATTAAAAAACAAATATAGTTACTAACTCAACGGCCACCACAGCCGTAGCTTCAAATTGAGTAATTATTTAACATGGGGATATGATTAAAGGATCGAGAGATTTCATTTTACTGTGCAGAATGATTAGAGCTATTGAATCACTGTTCAATTTAATTAAATTGCCTTTGTGATTCAATTTTGCTGTGGGTGTAAGGGAGATGGTCTGGCCATTAAAATGTGTGATTGATTGATGAATTTTAATCTTGACTGTGGTCAGGTCAACAGAGAAAGAGAGCAAGTGAGAGGGAGGATAAGAAAAAGGGGATGATTGTTTTGTGCTTTATGACTTGGCAGATTAAATTATTTGTTCTGGTTTGTAATATTTTGATTCAGTGGGTAATTCATCTTCTGATTTAATGGACATCAAAATTTTTGCTGTGTTGGTACTGCTATACGAAATTATTTTGCTTTTGTAAAACCATAGCTCTTCATTTACCTATCTGTTTCTGCATATGCATAGATAAATATTTTGTGTTCAATAGTACAGTCCTGTAAATAATACCAACAAAAGCCACAACGGTTTAATGCAACTTCAGCATTTTTAAATCATGTAGTATGGTATGCAACATGCCACCATGCTTGCCTTTCCCTATGTAGGGCATTCATGCTGGTTTTCTTCTCGTCATGGGAAAGGAAAACATGACCTCTCTCATAAGTCTGATTCTTAAACTAATTAACAACACCCCCTGATCGCTAATTCCCACAGTTCACCTCTGCAGAGACAGATGCCTCTCCACCCTCCACCCTGACATCCCTCTACCTTCTGGTGTACAGGGAAGAAAGCAGCGAAGGCGATAGAGGGAAGGGAGGGAGGGTGCTGGCCTTGGGCAGGACTCATTTTGAACGCCATCTGCTTTGATTTGGTTTTGTTCTCATTTGTCTTCTCTCCCTCTCTCTCTCTGACCTCTTATTCCTTGCATTTCCCTCTTTGCATAACAAGACCACATTTCTGGACCGTATAATGTATCTTTGATTTAATGCAAGGTCCCTTTGACCAATTAAATATGTATCGGTAGGCTTTATTTTTGATGTTCTGCTTGATTTGATTTCAGTTTTGTTTTTAATTACACCTGTCCTTGTTGGCAAGGACAGGCTGTTTATGCAGGCCTTCAGAAGCTTTGGTCAAACGAGGCATCTTTTTAAATTTTATTTATGTATTTATTTATTTTTTATTTATTTTTTGACCTGTGTGGGCAACTTCAGATTTTTACCACATATGGTATTTCCAGTAGTTTTCCGGTTTAAAGTGATCACAAAAGTCAGCGTCTTTTCATTTTAAAATATTATTTTTGTCATGAACTACTGATTCAAATTAGTAATCATCAATTCATTATTATTCTACTACTCTGCACTCCTCCCCTGACATGCTCTCGTGCCCCACACACTCCACTTGCATTCATTCATGTGATTGGTCGAGATGAGAGGTGATCCTGTGTGGATAGTGATTTATATAGTGTTCTTTCTAATCATATATGGGATCATATAATCACCCAGAACCTGACGCTTTTATACTTAGTACCGGCAACATGTCAGAAATGCCGGTAGGCACAAAGAAGTGCAGGTTAGCTCTAAAGACTAAAATATAGAAGTGCACCAGCCCACTTCAAACACTGATCCTGGGATTATAATACATAGCTGATAAATAGCTAAAACACTAACATTTAACATTAACCATGTAAAGCCTGACATACAGTATGAACTTAGAGTTGTATTTAGTTAACTGAACTGAGCAAAGTATTCAGTTTGTACAGAAACTGATAATTATATGGCCAAAAAGTAAGAGGAAATTATGATAGCTTGTAATTTAAATAAAAACGCATATCGGGGCTCAACATTATGCTTTGACATGTGCTTGTAAATCAGTTACTTGACGGGGCAACAAAAAAAAAAAAAAGAAGAAAAAAAAAGCCTTTTATTTTTTTCTTTTGCCGAAAAGTAATTCTAAAGCAACAGTCTCATCAGTGCTCTATGAGGTCCTATTTTAATCAGCATATTTATGATATTTGCCTTAAATTGATTTCTAGGACTTTTTAACTTTATGAAGGGCAACATTTTCCTATCCTTACTAAATGTACATGCCATCATTTAGCTCAAATTCATACATTTTATTAGTACATTTAGTATGGCTGTTACTATTCAAATGGAATCACTATCAACAAACTCCATGTGTCCACTGCAGAGGAAACACTGAAGCTGCATCTAAAGTGAAATTTAGATGTATTTACACAGACTGTTTAATGAAGATAAGAGGTTTCATAAATATATTTACACAGTAAAATTGCAAATGCAGTAAATAATGTTATACGATTAATGTTTTACTTGTTTCATAATATGCAATAAATATAAAATGTTGGAAAAATGCAATGATACTTTTAAATATGAAACCAAACCACCAGTAGGTGGCAGCCGGTATTAATGAGTTAGTCACTGATTCAACCAGTTTGTTCAAATGGCTAATTCATTCAATAAATAAAGCAAGTGACTGTCTTCATGAATGGCTTACTGAATCATTGACTCACCAGATTTGTTCAAAAATGCTAAATCATTCAGCAACGAAACACTGTTGTGTGTTGCTCTGAGATGCGCGACGCTTCTGCTGTGGCTTTACTTAGAACTATTTTCATTTGCAAAAATCGTCAACAATGTGTCTAAAATATTAATATTTACTACTTATTGAACTACTGTTGTAGAAAATCAATGTCCCATTTGCATCATGCTGGTGCTTGGTCATGTGATGTTGCTTAGCTATCATATGATATATAGAATATTTATCATTTTTTACCTACCGCGGTATGTTTGTTTCTTTGTCTGTGTTGTTGCGCCTATTAGTTTGTATATTTCCTTGAGTAAGATAAGCTGCACGAGCCTCAACTGACGTGACCTTGAAACGGTCAATACATTTTCCATTATCAGTCATCATTCGTACTGAAAGTAATAAAATCTGAATCCTTCTCACCAAGTTTCGGGGCTGCCCTTGTTATTGTTTGTTATTGATGCTTTAATCAGGTTACTTGTCTGGCTGGGCAAGTAAAAGTTTCTTTCACTTGCCCCCTAACAAAATCCATTGGTTCTGGACAAGCGTTAATGTCGAGCCCAGTGTATTAAAGCAATAATTCACCAAAAAAAAAAAAAAGACAATTCTGTCATTAATTACCTCACCCGTAAGGCCTTTGTTCATCTTCTGAACACAAAAATGGGATGTTTTTTGATCCCGAGGAGAAATTGTGAAACAAAGTCATTAATTTGGTTTTCTTTGCATAAAAAAAGTATTCTCGAAGTTTCATAAAATTAAGGTTGAATCACTGATGTCATGTGAAATGTTTTAATGATGTCCTTACTACCTTTCTTGGCCTTGAACATGGTAGTTGCATTGCTGTGTATGGAGGGTCAGAAAGCTTCCGGATTTCATCAAAATATTCTTAATTTGTTTTCTGAAGATGAACGTCAGTCTTGTGGGTTTTGAATGACATGAGTAGTAATTAATGCCAGAATTTGAATTATTGGGTGAACTATCCCTTTAATATCAGTTGTCACTATATATCTCACAAGATCTTAGTAAGTGTAATAGTCATCAAGTCATAGTAACTTGATATTTAAATTCTTAGTTTTATGATCATAGATCTCATCCTGTATTTGTATTTATTTTATTTTTTTATGGAGCAGTACAGTAATGACTGAGAGATGAAAAAAAAAAAAACCTTCCTCAATTCATGTTGATAATTTAGAGGTCTTTGCATTTTAATTATAATGACAGTGTGATTTTTAAGTACAGAAATTCGACTTAAATTAGACCCTTTCCTCCCCAAAATTAACATTTAACCAAATATAAAACATGAATGGCAAAGCAATTCATTATTTATATACCACTATGCATTTTTGACAGATTAGGTTGATTGTAAAAGGGCACTTTCGATTTGCTCAGCAGCAAATGAAAGCAAGCTGCAGTAAGTGACCGAATGGTCTGTGTTCGACTGCCACAATCCATAGCAGCTTTGAAGTAATTCCCTTTTCACATGGCCATGCCCGCAGGCAAGGTTCTCACACTCGGCTGAGCTAGACACTTTTGTCTGTATTTTCCATCCATTGCCATCCAGTTGTGGTGAGCGAGAGAGAAGAGAGTGTGGTGAGTGAGTGAAACCAGAGGAGGAGGGCGTGCAAGCGAGGGATGAAGTGATTGTTTAGCATGAAGGAGAGGCGGACAACATTCATCAGCTGCCACATAACCATAAAAGAAAGCTTAGTCACACATGAGAGTTAGTGTGTGCAGGTGACAGGTTGAGTTTTTTACCGGCTGTTTTCAAGAAAGATCAACGTTCGCAACAAAAAAAAATATGTGCAAACTGTAATGAAGCAGAGGTCAATTAGTTCCTCACTTTGCGCGCTGATGACGAGATCGTTTGCTTGCTTCAGTGAAAGTATAACGGGCCTAACGTTTTCGACTCGTACATTACACGTCACGCCCTGATGTCATGTTTCGTTACGTGATCTTTACTGGTTGTGTGTGAAAGCATGCGCATATCCTGGGTAATCACTGGCAGTGTGAAAGTGCAAAATCTACCGACCCGGGAACAATTGCGGGAACACTTTACCCATGTATTTGCCGGAATAACAGTGTGAAAGGGGCTTAAGGGTGTTTGAGGGAACTGTAGGGAGCCTGTGAGTTGATGTAATGTTAATAATTAATGAAATCAAATGTAAAATTCAAATAAATAAATTGGACTGCACAAATGATCAAAATATCAGTAAATCACAATATAGCTTGTCACCATCAAATCAAAGGCTGTGATTTGAATAAATACGTATTTAGAAATTAAAAAATTAACATATTCTTCAAAATAAGTTTACAGAATCTCACTGGAGTTCCATCAATATACAGTTTGAGGGTTTGACATTTAAAAAAAACTTGAGAAGTTTGAGAATTTGAACTTAATAAAGTGACGTTTAAGACATAAAGATTGAAAACTTGCAGTGAAAAATACTACTACTGCTACTACTATTACTACTACTACTTATACTAATAATTAAAACAATAATCAATTTGAATATATATATTTTTTTATAATTACAATTGTATAATTGTATAATTAATTTTATAGTAAAACCTACTGCTATTACTATTACTAAGACTTTTTTATAGGTATTAGTTGGTTTTTAGCAGCAACAATATGAGATGTTTTCATATGAGATAACATCACTATTAAAACCACCATATATGACAGTATTTGCAGTATAATTTTTTTTATTTGGGCCAAGTTGTGCAGCCCTATATATATATATATATTATAATTTTTTATTTTTACAAAAACAATCAAAACATTTACTGAAGAATATTTAATGTTTTATCTGCTTACCTGCAAATCATTTGACCATTAACTGCCATCTGAGAACCGTAAATATGGGAATATGTTGTTAAATTATTGAAATAGTAACATAAAATCTCAGGAGGTGCTTCACGTTAAAACTTCATGACAGTTACTTCTGAGTTGGCTTGGGTCAAGTATAAGGCCTTTAATGCAGCAACTTGTCAAGGATATAGTTTTTTTTTTTTTTTTTTTTTTTTTCATATCACGAAAAGAAGTTACCCAATCAATGTATTTACATATAAAGAACATAGCAAGGTACAGCTTGTTTGAATCAGAAACCTTCACTATTGTAAGTAGACATTGGAGGGGAAAAAGCAAAAAAATAAATAAAAATAAATAAATTAATTAATGCGTTATGAAAGTGTAGAATGTTTACTTTAAGGAAGTGCAGCAGTTCTATTTGTTCCATCAGAGTAACTGCGGCATGACTATATGAATTTGAATGTGCAAGCTGTGCTCAGACACATTTGTTAGCATCAGTTGCATCCTATAAATGTCAGAGGTCGAGTCACATGCATTTGACTGTCTCCTGCAGACACCCACGGTCCTCAGCATGACTGTATCTTTCAGAACACTCTGAATGGAGCTCAGAGGAAAAATGAATGAGATAGAGTTGTTTTGTCGATAGAGAAAAGTCTCTTTTCCACCAATTTCCTGGCCGATTTCCTCCAGCTGCTTTCTGTTCAGTCTCTAGAGTTGACAAGTATACTCTGAGGCATCTCTCTCGAAGCAGCTACAAAGTGCTATGCTTCAATTCACAATTCATCCTGACTGCTTCAGAATTATTGTCCTCTTCAGATTTCAGGCTACATTTAATTTCTTTCCAGTAAGTTACAAGAGGATGACATAAATGATGTTTTGTTGAAAATATATACTGGTAAAAAAAAAAAAAAAAAAAAAAGAAAAGATAAATCAAGATATGCTGCTATTTTCCCAAATTTGCTGACTAGACAGAGACTTACCTTAGATGTGCTACAAGTATCATTAGTTTGCAGGTGGTACTTTATGTAGTTATTTGTACATAAAGGGTGCATGTACATTTGGGTTTACACTGACAAACATATTATCAGTTACTGTATATGTCCTCTGGTGTATGATTGTCGTCTACTTGGCACTGTGCTTATATTTGGCACAGTAATATATCAAGCTCTAAATAAACAAGTTATTAGAATTTGTTGGTTTGTAGAATTGATAGGACAGTAGTAAGTCATCAGGAAGGAATGGGTAAAAGGGGGGAAAGTGGTTTGAGAATAATCCAAGCTTGATTCACACTTGGATTGCCTGCATAGAAGCACCATTGCACACATATATTAGGTCATATCTCAGATAAGTGATTTGGGGTTTCTGTTTGTTTGTGGTAAGTATCAAGCCATCATATCCGACTGTTTGTGCTAAATACTAAAATGGCAGCTTACAAATGTAAATACAGTCCCTAAAAAACAGTGGGATAATAAGTAGAAAGTACAGTAGAAATGGCTGACCGGTAGACAGTCACGTTTGTATCGTGTGAATCCATCAAGAAAATAAAAACATTCTGATTGTTAGCAGCTGAGATGCAATAACGCAGTCTGCCGTTTTAAGACCACATTCCTAGGTCCCTAGTTATTTATAACAGTGCCACATAACCAATTTTACTCCAACAGAGGATTTAATACTAAAACCAACAGGTGCAAAGACTAGACCCATAAAAATTGTTCAGTGTTTAATTTTGATCTCCTTCACACCTTATTTTTTAACATTTCTGCCAACATTAAAAGTGCAAGGCTTTGCTTTAATGTACTTTATTCTTCTTCTGTTTTTGAAAGGGTCTCACAAATACACAGAAAATAACCTACTCCTGTGTTGAAAACTCAATTTATAGGGGTCATGAACTGATTCAATTCCCTTGATATTCTGACATATAAGAGGTTAGTGTACTGTAAAAACATCCTGTACGTTTCAGAACTCCTAAGCAAAGAAAATAGCCTATTACTTCAAAATTATTATTATTATTATTATTATTATTTTTGAGTATTAATAACATTATAAGGGAACCTCAGAGAACAGTACAGCATAAAAAAAATACAAGTGCTTAAAAAATTTAGGTAAAAAATTAATTCAAGAGGTTTATGTTTAGAGGCTGTTTTCAAGAAATCTATCATTTAAATGAATGAATGAATGAATGAATGGATGACGCATTTAAAATCTAAGGACTTCTACATTAGTTTAATTTATAATTATTTAGTTTTAAGTTCATTGTTTATGGTAAAACAGATGAGTTGTACATTAATATTTTTAGCAGAAAGCATGATCAGATTATCCAAAAACACTCAAGGGGAGAGTGGGATGAGTGGCATGCAGTCCAATTCCATGGAAATCGTTGAAGCCTTCTGCAGGATTTGTATGTGTGTGACGCACAGCAGAGTGCCTCATCCAATCAGATTTCACATATGGAACCATGCATTTGATAAATGTTTTTATTCTGATGCATCACCATCAGTGTCAAGTCCCCTTTCATTTTCCGTCACACACAGGAACATGCATGTCAAGCTATGCGTATGTTTACATTCAGTCGTTTTCCTGGACTCCTGCCTTGGATCACATTATGGCTTGGCGGAGCAGCGAGCCAGTTTAACGTTATTATAGCAGACTGACTCGCATAAGCTGACACTGACTGATCATGTTGCACATAGTGTGGTCTCGCCCAATTCATCTGTTTTAAAACAAACCCCCCTTCAATTTATCTGCCGCCTCTGAGCCTGGACAGCATGCTTATTCACTGATAAAGTGAGCTAAGCTAAGAGTTTCCCCATTCATTAGCATTAGTTATTCCCCCTGGTCCGAAACTTGTTCAGTATTTACACTAGAGAGGATAAATGGAGTTTTACTGCAGGGGATGTTGGCTACACTACAGACCGAATGCCAAACGCATCCCACTGTCACACCAACCACGCATCCGGAGCCGTCGCCTCCAGCATTCTCTCCACTGAAATAACCCTTAGAATGGGATGCCGAGGTGGATAGACAATCTCAGTGGGGTAAATATTCATTTGGGTAGTTGAGCCGGTAGTTTGGGATGCAGGGAATGGAAGTGAAAAAAAGATCTTCCGAGCTGCCATTATTTAGAGTGCGGATGGGACCGCTCTTTGCCTGAGTCTGCATTCATAAATCTCCTCTTGGCTCCATGAATGTAATCAGGTGCTTTGCAGAGGACACACACTGGCACAACACACTCCATCTCTCTTGTCAACAGCCGAGGCAACTATATGGAGGGGTGTGATGGCAAAACTTGTGCTTTTGGAATCAAAAAAGGAGAGAGATGCATAAAGCAGAAACCTTTAGTTATCTTCCTACTCAGCCATTTTGAAATGCAGCAAAGCAATGTTCTGCCATGCCATGTTTTGCAAACGGGAGAAGACAGAGTTCAAAGAGTGGGCACCAAAAACAATGCTGTTTGTGCCGTATGAATACCGTGTGTTAATCTTTTGAACACACACAAATGTAGGCATAGACACTCGCTTTAAGGATTGCCAAGGGCCTGAGCATAACGTAACATCTGCCTAAACTACAGCACCATGGGTCTTTGACACCTCTTTATTCTGTTTCATCTTCACTCGCAGCACATAGTTTTATCTCTTTATTTATTTCTCTCTCTCTCTCTGTCTGTCTTTCTCACTCTCGTTCTATCACTGGTATGCAACCTGATCAAAAATGCGTTTGAAGGATTGTCTCTTTTGGCAGATTTTGTAAATGTCTTAAACATCTATTTCATATAACACATTAGTGTTATACAATAAACAAAATGAGCAAGTGAAATGCATTGATTAGCGTATGTTTATAAAAAAAAAAAAAAAAAAAAAAAATGTGTTTGTGTATACACAATGAAATATGATTCTGACCATCTTTGTTTCTTTCTTTTTATTCCCTCCTGTGCTTCCACCTCTACCTGCTGGTCTCTATCTGCGTGTGTTTCCAAACTCTTCTTAAACAGGTAAGTCCTTTATCTTTAAAATATCCCATCATGCTTTATGTGGCTTATTCCTGGTTTAAAACACACCGTGTTATGGATTCATGAATGCAGAGAAACACTAGGAATATTTAAACTCAATTTAAGCAGTTTTTGGCAAACAGACCAAGGGAGTAAATTGCGCGGGGGAATCACGGAATTTCGTCCCCCGCACTTTGGTCAAGTGTGTTCGCATAGAGGTTTTCAAGAGCTGGTGTGAATAAATCTAGATTTAAACTCAGAGAGACAGGACAGTCTGCACACACGTTGTGTAAACAAAAAACTTCATTTTAGAAGAGATCAAACACGATTAATTGTTTCACAGAACTAATTTTAAGTTACTACAAGTCTAGTTTAAGTTTTCTAATCAAAGTGTCTCTATAGTTGTTTGCTACTTTCATGTTCTGTGTTTGTTTTGTAGTTTAGAGTCAGTCCCAAACTGAATAGATCAACCCATTTAATGAGTTGATCATCTATCATGAAAGAATGAGAAGATGCAGGGTGTTTGACTTTGTTCATGGTGTAAGTGATCTTATCGCAGCCCGTGAAAAATGTAATCTTTTTCTCTCTTTATGTGGCTGTCCATCTGTGCTAACACTAACTACATAATTGACACGTTTTTTACTTGAAATACACTGCTTAATTTAAGTGGGTTTTATGGCTCTCTTTGCGGGAAACATATTAGCATGCCATAATGCATGCTGAACTCATGTTGAATATTTAAAAGTTCCATGCATAACACATAAGGAGACTTTGAGCTTCCTCACTGCTGGTTCAGTGACAGAAATATCATATACACTCTGTGCCAAAGCCCTAGTGAACTTCCTATGGAGGCAACATTTGTAGTTGCGCTCTTGACGGAAGAAAAACGTGTCCGAAAAATAGGCGGTTTAATTATGCTGCCTCGTAAGATATCTTCTTTTGGCCAAATTCAAAGGAAACATTATATATTTCTGTCACAGAAAAGGAAAATCCCAGAATGCACTGTGCCAAGCTCAGTTAAAGAGAAATCTAAGAAGGCAAATGATGCATAAAAAAAACAACTCTGCTAATACTTAATTGCTAATAAACAATTTTTATATATTGTTTTCATTAGGTAGAGCATTAAATGCTGTTTAAAATACTCTGAGTTTAGTTTATCATCAGCTATTGAAAGCCACTTATTTATCCAGCAATCAACTGGTTATACAGGCTTCTTTTTTCTGCAGCCTTCATTGTCCTTCTCAACACAATCAAGATCCCTTATGCTTCCCTCCTAATCCCATTTTTGCACAGCATCTTTGATATCCCGTGGGGCAGAGGAATTACTGCGGAAATTACTGCTCTGCAAGATTCCTTTTTCATCCTGTCAGAGCAGAGAGTGTTCAGCTGTTCAAATACAGATATCAGGTGCTTTTGTTTTTGTCACTTTGAATCTCATAACCCACCATTCGCACTTTGAGATACTAAAGAGAGCTGTAATTGGCACATTACAGATAAATCAGCAATAAAGAACCTCAAATATAGCAATTAGCAGTTCAGCGGCAGCTTTATTGTCAGTCACATATCACCAGTATTGATATCAACTGCCTCATGTTCCCAGAGTAATCATTAGTTTTGATATGTGCATACTTCATTGGAAGCAAAGTTTTTGTCGTTGTTGTTGTTGCTGTTGTTTTTTCCATTTCTTTGAAAACTTGAAAAATTCCGTTTAAATTTTACAAATGTTTATCTATATCTACTATTGGCATTAAAAAAAAAGGTTTAATTAGAAAGTGGTTTATGAGAAGATTTTTTTTTTTACCTTTTTACCGTCAACGATAAAAATGCAATGAACTTAAATGTCCTTTGAGCTAGTTTGTACCCTGTAAGTATGAGACTCTTTTGTGAAATTGTAAGACTCTACCTCAAAAAGTATAGCGAGATTATGCTCTGAATATTGTAAATTGAACTGCTAGTTGCTAGGTAACCATACATTCGTTCCATCTCATAATTAAACAAAATGCAAATTAGTGTGCTGCATGGAGGATGCATTTTTGTAGGCCAAAACCCAGAAATGAGTTGGCATTTTAGTTAGTTTTGAGTTACGGTACATTGTCCTGAAGGCAGTGGGTTTTTGAATATGTTTTTTTTTTTTTTTTTTTTTCAGTTAAACACCTACCACAAGCCTAGATATTTTCACATTTTATTATATGCCATAAAATACATGAGTAATACCCCAGTAGATAACAAGAGACTAAATGGGACTAAAGAGGTTTTCAGGGACATTAAAGATCATCATGCCAAACTCGTCAAAAATGCATACTCATCAAAGTCATCAAAAATTCATGAAAGTAGTGTTCATTTGTGAAGATTATCATGATGAACAAAATGTATAAGAATGGAAAACTTTTGGTGGTCACAGAGTTTAGTTTCCGCAGGTATGCTAAAGCTAATGGGGGAAAAAAGGGACATCAGGTTCCTTTTTGTTAAGGCAATAAGGGTGATGCTCACTTCTGGGTTGGCCTACAAAAATAAACACCATCATTGCAACACTCGGTTTGTTTTTAAAGGAAACATAAGGTTACACATAATAGAAACAGCTTTAGTTTGGAGTTTAGAGTTGACAGTTTAAGAATACAGAGAGAGAGAGAGAAATAGAGTGACAAAGACGAATGTTATTGATCCTCTTTATTGTGTCTCTCTCTAGCTTTACTCACAGTATAGACACAGACTGCAATGTATTAATATGTCCTGATCTCTGCAGTGCTCGAAACTCCTCTTGTGCTTTCTCTCTCTCTCACACACAAATGACAATCATCAAAAGTGCTCTCAGGTAGCTCTGTCTCATAAGGGTTTCTGGGAAAAGTCACTCTCAGGGTCAGCAAATAAGTACCACTGTTTTCTCACGTTTCATATATTCTGCATAAATGGAGAACAGCGAGCTGTGTGCTGGGTGCAACCCGTGATATATTCCGCTAACTTGCAGAAAATAACAATCGGCATTGTTTCCACCCTACGACTGTATGCTCAGTTCAGCACCACAAATACGAGAGCAGATGTTCCTGAACGTTAGCTCATTACCATTCATCCATTTGCTATCTGACTTTATGTGGTGTCTAAAGCCATATTATTCATTAATGTAATGCCCAAGCTGTTTACATTGGGTATGACTTAAATTGCAACAGTAGCAGCCTTTTTTATTCAATTATGTGTTGTATTATAAAGTGTTGATGACCTCTTCCCACTCACTTTAGTGTCTCTTCATCTGTTAATAAAGATGTGGGTGTATGTACCCATTTAAATCCATGCAAATTAGTCTTATCTGACACTACGTACATTTATTATATATGGCTATTTGAATGATTTAGTTACATTTTGAAAATGTCACAATGTGCCTGCGGCGATACTTAATGTGACGCCAGTGATGCAGATTCACATAAGAATGATGATGATGATGATGTTGATAATTATAATGATGACTTGGAGAATGATAAATCTGTCTTGTTCAGTTTACTCACGTTCTTATAAAAGCAGGGTCTGTACTATAACTTTATATTGCAAATATTAAGCATGTTATTGACCTGAATGCGTCTATGAGCTGCCGAGGGAACCAACAGTCAATTCTTAAGTCAAAATCTTAATGCTTTCTTCCAGAGTCCCGGTCATTCCTTTGCGTTTTGGCAGGGTATCTGTTTATGTGTGGGTGTTTTATTATGCGAGACCAGAGGAAGGGAATGGCACACAGGGGCATTCAATCAACACTGAGAGACAGCAAGCAAGGTTAATTAATTTGTTAAGCATCTGGTGCTCTATCAAGAGACTCTGATGAAATATCTGGATTTTATGTATGCTGGGATACCGTGACACTTAATCTAGTTTCCCCATATCACCAACCTTCTACGAATTTACGCAAGCCATTCCTTATTTCTTATGAATTGCAATCTGTTTGTGTGATATTTGAGGAAACTAGGAAACGTGGTCTGGGTTGTTAGGCAGCTGACTCTAAGTTTGCTTGATATTAATACTCAGAACTCAGAACTTAATTTATTTGAAGTCTGTGTTTTTTTTTTTTTTTTTTTTCTTAGAAGTTTCTTCTGAACTTCAATGGAAGAATTGAAAAGTGACACAAATGAAACAGTTGTTGACCTACACACAGAACATAGAGATATCAGATTCATGTGGATCGTTTAATCTAGATCATCTGCTCTCTAAGGGTTTTGTTGAGAAATCTTTTGAGTTTATGAAATAGCAGTTTTTTATATATTTTTATTGGAGACTTTGGAACTTAAAAGTTAGTTTATTTTAAATGCTTATTTGATTTAACTTCTCGTACTTAAATAGCTAAAACTAAAATAAAAAAAATGGCATTATGTGGGAAAAAAAAGACAAATGCTAGCAGCCAAATTACTAAAACTGTAAAATTTAAATGGAAGAGAAATTATAAACATGCAAAATTAATCCAAACATTTATAAAAACTATAATAGTATGACACTTGCACAAAAATAACACTCACATAAGCATAGTTTGTGATGTTGGTGTGTCCTGAAGTTATATAGTCAAACAGGGCTATTCTGTTTTTGTCTTGTAACGTTGAAGACAGACCGTTTGATTTGCAGTCAGACTGTCTGAGATTAATCAGATGATTTGCATAGATTGAGAATTTGGTTTTAATTCTGTAGCTACGTATTTGTAGAGTCTTCTCATCTTGCATTGTTTACCAGTGTTGACCCTCCTGCTGCAACCCTCAAGTACTCACTTGAGATCTTCATGTTCAGATACTACTTGCATGTTGCATGCACAGATATACACACATATAGGCTAATATAGGTCAAAAGCTAATGTATTGCCCCCTACCACTTGGCACAACTGCTTTCCCAAAGACCCAAGGGCTTGCCCCGCTTGAATTCATGTCTTAGTGATCACCCATTGCTGTCTTTCTCTCTCTCTCCACCCCTCTCTGATAGTGCTGGGCATATAGCCAAGCGTTCCCCACACTAATTAGCCAAAATATCAATAAAAGATTGTTGCATAAATAAACCATATTCCCCCACCCCCACCATCTCCTATTTTTCTCTCTGTCAACACTAACACAAGATTACTTATTTATTTATTTTCGTCTGGAAAAAGTAACAAGCAAGAAAGTCTGTAATTGGCTAAAAGCTAGCTGTATCGATCTACCGCAAGCCTCATCAATAACAGTATTAATTATTAGAGTTCATTGTCAGAGCAGTAACTCTAGTTAGAGTTTGAGGGCAGAGGGGTTTGTAAGAAGCTTCAGATAAAACAAAACCTCCCGCCACTTCAAATATTCATTTGCTCCTTGTGAAGAAAAATAGAAAATAATAATAATTAAGGGAAAAGGGAATTCAGAACAACTCCCAGCAGTGCCGAGATGAAATGACAAACATGCAATATTGATACAAAATAAGCTAGAAAGTCTAAAAATAGGCCGCAGAAGCGCTTTGTTTGGAGGATGGCTTAGATTCGTTCAGTGTTGGAAACGAGAAGGGTGAATGTAATCAAACAACTCGCTCTACAGCTCCATTGTTTCCCCCTGTTGCCGGTTGCCTCGTCGCTGGTACGGTTAACAGCTATTGTTAGTGAAAGATTTGTTTTTGTTTTCCTCAATCCAACCACCTGTTTTGAGAAGGGGGATTGTGAATAGCTACAATTTATTTTTTTCCGGCTGTGCAGGGAACAATGCTGTCATCATTGTGTTAATGCTATGAATCCTGCCACTCAGTCAAATAGAGGTTTTTTTTTTTTTGAGGTTTTTTTTTTAATGCTCTCCAGAGGATTCATTAAAAAACCAACTACACATCGGAGTGTACATATTTACGGCTTTGCTTCAAAATATGTCATGAACAGTATCATTCATTCATGAAAAGGGGATAGAAAAGATTGTAGTCCAAGGAGTGTCAGACCAGATGATCTGAATAATGCATTAACGTCTTCACCTGACAGAAAACAAATAAAGTAAACAAAGGAAAAAAAAAAAAAAAAATGAAATACAGCATGACTAGATTAATCAGAAAAGGGCAAAGCGTGTCACATTGCGGATCATTTACAACAGTAGGAATACATTTTATTGGTTTAGCTTGGCTTAGCTTCATATACGCATCAAATACAGTGCTGAAAATAGAACAGTTTCATATCAAGTATTAAAGGATTCAAAGGGGGCGGGACTGTGGAATTCATAATAAAACTGTTTGATTTGTTTGTAAAAAATATTTGTTTAGCCTTACATTGTCCCTTTAAGGCATATCCCAGTCATACATGACAAATTAATACTTCACACATGCAGCTGGTCACAACAAACTCAATTCCACCTTTTTAGAAGAAAAAAAAAAAAAAAAAAAAAAACACCCACTTAAATAGTTAATATTTTTATGCATACACATACAGTACATTCTCTCTCTCTCTCTCTCTCTCTCTCTCTCTCTCTCTCTCTGTCTCTCATACACACACACACACCATCTTCACAGTGGCATGTCCCCTATGCGTACTAAAAAAAAATCCATCATTATAACAGCCAAGTGAGTGAGGTGACAACAGAGTAGATGTAAAGTGAAATCTCCCTTTTTATAATCATCCTGCCTTTGTTGTTTAGTCCAGATACTTTACGCTGTGGTAGTAATCCTGAGCTGAGCTAAGAGACTGCATATAGATAAGCAACAGGCGTATACACATACGAACACACACAAAGCCTGGGCAAGAGAAATTCAAGGGCTTGTTGCTGCTGCGGTATCTCGTCATCCTCTACTGCTGGTATGAACACTAGGGAGCAGCCTGTACCTTCTCTCAGAGGTCCTGTGCTTTCACCAGCGCAATAGCCACTGATGCGGACTGCACACAATCTAACAATCCGACAGGATGATCTCTCACAAAGTAACAACAGCTTACCACAGGACATCTTTTAAAGAAACGTCACATTTAAACAGAAAGCCACAATTAAATATACATCTAGAATTTGGCTAGCCTTTTTTCGTGGGAAAAAAAATAAATAAATAAATAAAAAACAAACATAATGGATAATTAATCACACCCATTTCAAGTACATTGAGATTTAAAGGCTGTGAAGTCTGTCAAAGCAGTGAAGGGAATGAAGGTCTTAGACACTCCTTGTCTTGTTTATTTGCACAGCACACAAATGTTTGACTTTATCATGTGAGATCCCATCAGACCGCGTCAGCCTGTTTTGTTTTTTGCTAGTTTGTTTAATCTATTCAGGATAGGTACAAGAGGGGCAACTGCAAACAGCCATAGCAATCAAGCTTTGCACAGTGATTATATCTCAGGGAGAGACGAGGAGATCTGAATCTTAGACTGAGGCTTAACATTTCAAATGAAGTGAAGCGCTCCCAACTGCCCTGCTTATTTACATCCTGCGATACTGCAGAGCTTTCTGAACATCTTTCCCCGCGATCACAGACAAATAAAAAAAAAAAAGAAAGCCAATCCTCCAACTCACCTGCAATAATGAGTACTGTGAATTGCAATTCATTTATTTAAACATTTGTGTTTTCCTCTGTTTTTTTTTTCTCTCCATAGATTACAAAAGAAATAGGATAACATCTTGCATTTTATCCCCACTCTTGCATTTCTGCTGTTAACATATTTTACATATTATCTTTTTTTAAGGGTTTCTTTGTTTTGTTGTTTTCATCTCCAATTTTGTCTATTTGTGACCACAGTAAAAATGTTGTTCTGGATTTTGTTCTGGGTGTCTTTGATAGCTTTAGAAAGTCCTAGAATATCCTGAAGTAGAAAGACACATTAAAGCTCAAATATCCGAGCAGCCAGGACAGGTCAACATAATTATTCCACATATTTTGCATCAAGTACACAGGTGTGAGAGTCAGCTTCTCCCACAAGGCTTTTGAGGATGTTGCAACAAGCACTAAATCCCTGTTTTTAGTCCATTTGCACTTGAGAAATGTTAACCTCCTCCTGAGTGCAGCAAAATGAGTTGCCAAGTTAACATGTGTTCCACATCCATTCATACTTTGAAACCACTGACTTTTAAAAATGGCACGGGTGAATATCACACCTCGCACTCTCGAGATGCCTGCTGCTGGCATGTGCAAGAGCCGTACTCGTTGATGATGACAAGTGCCCCCTCAATATTGTTGGGTTTGTAGTCAACGTAGTACTCGGATGCAGACGTAGTAGCCATCTGCTGCATGGTCTGCTTCTGCTTCTGCTTGCGACGCTGGCTGGTGAAGCACTGCCTCAACTGCCTGATGCCTGCTGGGAAACATTTCCAGGACACATAGAGCATGAGGACCATGATCAGGAAGGAGAAAATAAGGGCCATGGTGCCTGTCACCACCTTGTGAATCTGCATGGTGCTCTCCAGGTCATCAGCAGACACAGTCACTGTTAAGGAGTTGGTCACCACTTCCCCGCCCTCCACATCCTGCAGGTCGTAAGGGTTTCTCGTCGGGCCATCATATATGAAGCCTCTGGCATGGTTTCTGGTAGCTGTGAAGATCTGCGTTGTTACTTCCACATTGTCCTCGCATAACTGGAAAGCATAGACGGCATCCAGAATGTCCTCACCCTGTGCGATGTCTGGGCTGGCGCACAGCAGGCCACTGTCACGTTGTCCCTGGAAGTTGCTGAGCCAGGAAGCCAAGGCACAGACATTCCTGCTGCATTCCCAGTCATTTCCCGACAGAGTGATGCTGGTCAGGGATGTCCATGAGTCCAAAATCCGCTGATCTATGTAAGTGAGTTTATTAGAGTCCAGCATAAGAGTGTTAAGCTTGGGGACACTCTCGAACACATGTGGCTCAATGTACTCAATCTCATTGTTGGAGAAGTCAATTTTCTCCAAATGGTCCCAGGTCCAGTCAAGGGTGCTGACCACAATGGTGGCCTTATTGTTTCGCATGTAGAGGGTCCGCAGGGATATGAGGCGGGGGAAATGGGCCAGATTGACTTTCACCAACTCGTTGTGCTCCAGATGCAGCTCAGTGAGCTTGAAGAGTCCGGCAAATGAATTACGTGCCAGGCTCTGCAGCTGGTTGTAACCCAGATCCAGGAATTGCATGCTCCTGCAATCCTGGAAAATCCGCACAGGGATGAATTTAAGGGCATTGTAGCGCAAATGTAAATTGGTAAGCTTCCTAAGGCCATGGAAAAGGTCTGGCTCCAAGGATTGAAGTCTGTTATAGGATAAATCCAGTATTCGTAGGTTGGGCAGAGGTCTGAAGGTCCCGTTGGGCAGGCTCTCTATCCGGTTGGTGCTCAGATCTAACTCTTTAACCCTTCGCAACCTCTCGAAGGCATTCTCTTCCACAATCTCAATGTTGTTATGGTCCAAGAATAGCCAGGTAAGCTGCGACAGGCCCACAAAGTTCCCCTCCCGCAGCTCAGAGATGTTATTCTCGCGCAGGGACAAACCAATGGCGCTGCTCAGGTTTTGGGGGATGTCAGTCAGATTGAACCCTTCACAATACAGCAGCTTGTTGTCGCATCGGCACGGCCTCGGACAGCTCCCCCCCACCAGTGGAACTATTTTCAGAACAATTCCGAGGGAGCACAGTATTAGCCCAGGGGGCTTCCTTAGCGGCCACTTTAGGTATAGACCAATTAGGAGGAAATCCATTAGCATGAATATCCTGCAGTGTCGTAGAGAAAAAGTCCATTGAATCTTTCAGATCTTGGTCATTTTGGGTTTTGTGATTTGTAACTCCCCAAGTCTTTTCAGGTGATGTGTATTTCTAGAAAATATGGATGGTGATTTGTTACTTAAAGAATCAAGAAATCCTGCCACGTCGAAAGGAGAAGAACGACGGCAAATAAACGACAACTCGCTTTGCTCATGTTAGATCAGAGAAAGGAAAAGAGAGACGTAGGTACAAAAAAAAAATTGCGGTCTTCGAGAATCAATCTCACATGAAAGGATGCCTACTCACCCCTTTCCAGAGGCTGACAACCTCTATTCAGTTGATCCCTTTGTGCCGACACTAATTATGTGCGAAACTAAAAAAGACCCCAGTGTGGTACAAATTCAGCCCCCCCCTCCTTTTCATCGGACACCAGATCCTGGCAGACTTACAATGTCTTAGTTCTCCTCATGTGAAAGAGCCAAAAAGAGAACGAATCCAAGTGGCATTCAGCAGGCTGATAGGAAGTGCAAGTTTCCCGGGCTGCATGCATGAGCGCTGTCCTCTCTCCGTCGTTCCTCTGCATTGACTGCTGCGCCGGTCTGTGGGAGAGACACGCACGAAGGAGGGAATAATCCTCTCCAAACTCTCACTCTCCCTTTTTTCCTCCCTTCTCGTCAAAGGCTCCCGATCTGTCGTCGCAAATCACCATCCATAACCTAAAGTGATCACTGACCTGCACAATGTACATTGAGTGAACCTCGTTGACATTCTGTCAGTGCTCGTTTAGTTTCTTCCCAATTACACACATGCAAAAGCTGTGCGATCAGCATCATATGGCTCTCTTTTTTTTATTTTTCCTGTCCTTTTTAATTCTTTGTATAGCAGTGATATCCAAAGATCATTGATGAAAGTATGTCTGGTAAGACTCAAATCTTCAGCAATGTCATCTTTGTATGAAGCTCATTTCCTGTGAGCTGCGGAGGCTGTAGATGCTGAGGTTGAAGGCAGGCGAGGTGTAGGGAGGAGAGAGATGCCCGATCCCTTGCAGCAGACTAGTGCTCTGGCAGTGCATGCAGAAACACCTTCTGTTCACTGAGTGTCGTAAGCCACTCACAATTCAGCCCAGGCACTCTCTCTCTCTCTCTCTCTCTCTCTCTCTCTCTCTCTCTCTCTCTCTCTCTCTCTCCCTCCCACCCTCCACCTCCTCCTGCTGCTCTTCTGCTCACCCTTTTTTCTTCAATGCTCTCTTTCTTTTTCTTTATTTCCTTCTTGCTCCCTCTCTTTTTTCGGAGCCTGAGACAATTTGATATTTAATAGAGGCTGGGCTTAAACTATGGTTTAAATGAAGCACACAACTGAAACATTAAAACAACCCCCCCCCCCCCCCCCCTTCGCTTTCTAAATTGGAACATGCCATCTATCTGCCATCGTCTACTGTTTTGTAGTATATGGTTTCCTTATTATTGCAGATTAATATTCTTCTAATGACTTAAGCAGTGTGTCAATTCCCTGTGGTTTGATGTTTTGAAAGTCTTGCGTAGACAAGGATAATTACATTTTTTGTAATGGATTATTATTATTATTATCTGTTATTATAGGCAGCACCCAAAATGACTATCTGCTTACTCATTAGAAAGTGTTGTATATATAAATGGTTAGTATAGAATTTTAAGCAAATGTTCAACTCTGGTTGGCATCAACAACATTCAGCTTTCTTAAATCTAGATTTGTATTATTGATTGATTTTTAAGACTTGATAAATAACATCATGCCACTATGTGAGTTCCAATGGCTAGTCACTCTTGCTAGCCGATGAGCTATCCTAAACCAATACTGATACAGTCTCTGAGCGAGATTAATGTGTTTTTTGCCAGACTCCAAGCGGACCATCAGAGTGCGTTCAAAATGGCATTGTAGTGTTAGCATTGCCTTTTCATACTGTTAGGTTATTGAAAAATGAGCTTGTGCACGGTGAGCGTGGTAATGGCATTGCACACCATATGTCATAGCGGTTAGCTGGTGGTACACATAAGCTCAGATATAGTCCACGGTTTGGCAACTCCCCTCTTCTCCCCCTTATGCCTGATCCCCACCCTCACACGCCCTCATTGGCCTAGTCCTAAACCCGAATCACTACATTTGCATTGCATAATGCCTCCTGCCCGGGCTTGTTTATCACAGCCATTTCAAGTCTACACCAATTGGAATACAGATATCATCTGTTGCCACTTAGCCAAGCTTACATAAATATTCTGCTCAGGAGTCTTGTTGCAGTGCACCGTGGATTGCAGTCCCCAGGCTTGTCATTTTATTCCGATTAATTTTCAAGGACAATGAGCTGTGACGATCCTGTACATGAAGCTAGCATGCATCTGTTGGTTTGCCTGCTTTCTGATGGCTCTCATAATTTTATGATCAGTCTTTTCCTTTGCACATTGTGAAATATGAATTAATCTCATGTTGAAAATATGTCACACACAGTTTCCTTAGTCCGATAATTGGCACAGGAGTCTCTAAACAAGGGCAAGTAAAAAGTATTACCTTTACTCACGACTAAAACTCCTACGAATTGAGAAAAAAAGCCCAGTAAGCTTAACTCTCTTAATCTCTCTCTCTCTCTCTCTCTCTCTTTGTTAGCATAGACTTGAGAGAAACACAGGGGTATTGGGCCAGCCTCAGTCTGCTTTTGTGGTAAAACCAACAAATTTTAAAGAAGCTGACAGGACGGCAACTATTTTTAGCACATCCAAATTGTACCCCATTGTATCTCAAAGAAAATAAAAAATCCACAGCAAATTGTACATTTGTTTTCTATTCTCCAGGTGATTATAGGACCTAACATCATTTCTCTGCTGTTTTTAAATCTATTTCCTATTTTGTATTTAAAAACCCTACAACTGTGGCCGCCCCAAAGCCTTATCTGTCTCTCCTCCACCTTGCCCATCACTCTTTAGCTGTAATAAATGGGTGCACCATCAGCTAATGACTTGGTGCCCAGTAATGACTTGACACAGCGATGAGATAATGTGAGAATTCAAACCACTCCTGAAAGTGACTCTGAGGCACTTTTGGCTAGAGTGATCATAAACGAGATGTGGTCCCTCTTTTATCATCTAATATTAGGTTTATTTTATTTCACCCTTATTTTGGGTACCAACCCCCCCCCCCCCCCCCAAAAAAAAAAAGGACTATGATAAGTGCATTTTTAAAGTGCTATTGTCAAAATAATTGTATTGATGTCGAGATATAACTACGCATTTTCAGTGTTCAACAAATTATTATTTTTAAATGTATTTATTTACTTTTTTTTCAGTGTTTAAAGTACAATTGTGTCTATATTGTATACACCATGCAATTTACAGCACTTCGATAGATCTCAAAGGCATCTTGCTTGAAAGATATGACTCATCTTCCATACTTAATAGAGACGAGACATGAACAAAGGAGGTGGACCTGAAATTATTCAGAGCATCAATTAGATGTGCATTGTGTTTATGCATTATACACCTAATCGATATCTTGTTATGTTCGATGGCAAATGTTTTATGCGTCATTAAGTGTTTAGCCACACATTCTCGTATCCGGTTGAGCTAACCCATTAAACTGGTAACACTGAAGTCCACTGTAGTGCTCCTGCAATTATAATGTATACCTGCTTTGCCCAATCCTGATGAGACTTAAAATGGCCACACTTGCCAGGCAGAGCACAGTATTTAGGGAAGGGTTCAGTCAATGGCTCTGCTGTGGATTAGCAGTGCTGACAGTGAGGTCTACTTACTTGCCTCGGTCATGCTGCAGAGATTTGCATGCAGACCTGCACAAAGTTACTACTATTCCTTACCACTGGAAGCATTGCCTTGAAATGTCTGGTCTTTTTTTCCTCTATCTCTCTTTCTCTCTAACGTCTTGGATAATAGACTACTGGTGCAAAAAATAAAAGTCACCCATTTCCCCAAGGACCTGACTCCACAGGTCTGCTCTCAGATGAGTATGAAGGAGTCACATCTCTCAGTGGGCCATTTGGACACTGTGAGTCATCAAAGGAACGTGGAGGTCTTTGTGGAAACAGTGAGTCCTCCTGAGTGACCCTCCTCACTGCTCATTGTGCCATTGTGCTGGTTTTGGATTGAAGGGCCTCATTAATGCAAGTGGGATACTTTGAGTTGTCAGAACAAAACAACATGGGGAATATTCACACCTCTCTCTTTCCATCTGTGCCATTCACCTACTTTTTTCTTAGATGAAGACATTTTCACTGGACCTGTGCAGAATATGCACTCAAAGATGGAAATGAAGCAGATTTGGGAAGAAACTGAGCCGTTGCCATTAATACAATTCTACAAATTCCTCACCACTTGCAAGTTGCATTCATTTGTTTTTCCTAATTATAATTGCAAATTGTTTTTAACAAATGTTGTGTAAATAAGTTATACATTTAAATATTTTTTTCATTAAGGTACTTTTCAATATTCATAAGCCCATTACTCTCAGCTCCATTTAATATCGTATTTATATCACTTCGCTTTTTTTTTCTTTTTTCTTTTCCTCTCAACAGGAGGACTGAGTATACCAGTATCTGAGTATAAGCTTGTGTGGCTCAGATGCATATTCAAGTGTGAGTGGTGGTAAATGTTATCCTTGGTCAACTGATATGATTTTGATCAAATAAATACAGCCTTAAATCTCTAACAAACAACTAGCGACAGACTAGAAGTCATTCATTTTCAATGTAAAGTAATAAGGGAGCTGTTTGGAGTGTAGAGGTGAAAGGCAACAATTGTATATGAAAGTCGGAGATGGTGAAAAGGCTGCTTTAATGGTAGTACATTAACCATGCATTAATTTGATCAGGAACACAATAAGAGCCATAAGAAAGTTAGAAAGCTCAAAAGTTAATGCATCATTGCTGAATAGAAATACTAATTTCTTTCAAAACAAAACAAAATTGTAACAGCAAACTTTTGAATGGTAGCATATGTGTGCACATACAGTACACACACACACACACACACACACACACACACACACAGAAACTAAAATTATGTGTTGACTGTACAGTCTGCTTGGATAATATGAATGTAATCACTAATATTTTTTTACAGTATGTTAGCCTTTAAAAACCGAATAGTCTGAAAGTAATTTTCCTAAGGTAGCACTTTTAAAAATAAGTATCATAATTGTAAAGATCCAGAAGCCTTTGCTGTTCAGCCTCATTCCCTAGCCGGTTCCTGCCCTAAGGCTAAAGGGTTATTGATTT
Organism: Carassius gibelio; assembly: GCF_023724105.1. Classification (NCBI taxonomy): domain Eukaryota; kingdom Metazoa; phylum Chordata; class Actinopteri; order Cypriniformes; family Cyprinidae; genus Carassius; species Carassius gibelio. Next base: position 26,342,247 of record NC_068396.1, on the reverse strand, counting down.
GGCTCTCTAAGCAACTCCATTTCCACTGAGAGTTTCTTTCTGTGAACCACAGCTGAGGCCTCCTGACCAAGGTACTTTGGTGTGATAAAATTTGTAGTGCTAGTTCAGCCAAGCCACACTTCATGTGTGTGTGCTGCTACCTATAGTCATGATGTATTTGTGTTGATTGAATTCATTATATATTATAAAATAATGTATCTGATAAGTTTAAATTAATAAGTTGTACCAGAAGCTATTTGCTTATTGCAGTTGCAAAATAAGGCATTATAAAATATAGAGTGAATCATTATGATGGAGCTTTGCTGTAGTCAATTTTAAGGTTTAGATTTGAATCAATTTATGATCAATTATGACCTGATCCATTCAATGTGGAAAAAATAGTACCGTTTAATCACGCATAACTATGAAGCTCCCGACTTTTGGAACAGATTGAGATATGTGTGATTTATTTAATATGTTGTTTTGTAATGTTATCAGATTTTTCCGGATTTGAGGATTCTTTGTTTTGGCATACGATCTTCCACCAGCCTGGGTCTGTTTTTTTGGCTTTAAGCAATTTAACTTAATCCCATCTCAGTGCTTCTTGAATATCCTCATTGTACTGTAAAAAGCATGTAGATCCACTGAAACAGCCATACAGCTTATCCTGATTCCTGATGTTGACTAGCATCTCTTTGATCTAACTCCCATTAGTGACAATGGATATTAGGCAGTCACCATTAAACATGCAAAAAAGAACCACATCGTAAATGGATAATATGTGGACTTTGATATGTATATTGAGATAGCTGGATTGAGACATGAATTTTGCATATTTCGTCTGTCATTCCTATCACAAAGCAATTTGTTAGTACAAGTCAGGTGTTATCTTCATGGTTGGCTATAAATCCTGCTCATGAATCAGTCGTTGAATCACACAATGAATCATATTTTTTTCCCTAGTCTCTGTCTGCAGTTGTCAATATTGTTTCACCCCTTGTCTTTAAATGACAATGTCACTAGGGCTTGTCACACAAGTTCATGCTAGTGGGCAGGTCTTCATGTCGCCTGACAATTAACAGCATCTTCTATTAAAAGTCTCTCTGGTAATGTGTTATTGAGCCCAGCGGTGGCTAAAAAGGGGTCTCTGGGTGTATAATGTGGTTAATGCCTAATTGGCCCTCTACTGAGATAATGTGGAGGAATGACAATAAAGGGTCAGGCCTGACTGAGGCTTACCCTTCCTGTGAGGAGGGAGAGAGGGGACCATGGAGCTTACAGTGAGCTGGAGCTTTCACCATTACAGCTGATCCCATTCTGTGTAGCCAGTGGAAAGGAGAAAAGACAAGAGTGTGTTGTATATTGGGTAATAACATGATGGTTGCCAACCAGAAGGTTGCTGGTTTGATGCCAATTTGGAGTGAGTCATGGTCCATCGCCGTTGTTCCCTTGCCCAATGCACTTAACCTCATTTTGCTCCAGGGGCTTTTGGTTCATGGTGCCATTCAATGGAGACATTATGTGGAAACTCTACTGGCCCTGGTCGTATATTCTGAAGATTCTGAGAAAAAAAAAAAAAAAAAAAAAAAAAAAAAAAAAATATATATATATATATATACAATGTATGTAGCATTTCGTATTTATTTGTTCTACTATAATGCCTTTATCCTATTACTTATAACTAGTTTCTGATTCTTATTTAATTGCTGACTGATTAGTTGTATAGTGAGCTTGTTTTTTGTGTATTCATTTGTTTGTTAAATCATGCATTAATTAATACAGTTATTTAACACTAAAACACATTAACACAAGCCATTTTTATTTCATTTATTCATTCATTCATTGTAGTAGTGAATTTGTTGCTTGTTAATATCTATATTAAAACTATAGATATAGTTTTAGATCGCTAAAATAGATAGCTATTTTTCTTTTAAATATTCCATGAACTCCCAATCACCCATTTGCAGTTCCCTGGGAGTCCCTGACCACGCATTGAAAACCCCTGGGACAGACAGACAGTTTGGACAGGATAGATGTTAGGTTAGAGGAGAGGTGTGTCTGAGAAAAGCAGAATGAAGGGGACTTTTGGAGTAAAAACCTGTAGTTGGTATACTGAGCAATGGGGTTTTCAGTAACCTCTAATCAGTGTTGTACACTCAGAAAGACCGTCATGAAACTACAGCTGGTGGTAGAAACAGAGCTGTCCTGTGCCAATGAAATGCAGACCTGTAACCGCACACTTAAATCAACTTCAGCTCGCAGTGAACCAACTCAAACGTCACTGGTTACAAGAGCTTGACTGGACTCTATCGACACAGACATCACCTCCCTCAAGTGGTGTAAAGCACTCGTGTATGTGTGTGGTAGAGAATTTAGCCAGATCCCAGGAGGATGTGCAGCGCTATATGTGCTCCGATAACCACCTCCAAGTCTCCCAAATGGGAAAATCAATAAAACTTCATCTTTACAGTCTCGGATATTTGCCTGGTGGGAGAATGTGTCACATAGAGCTGTGCCTGAGTGCCCGCTGGGACTGCATGTATATATCAACACGTGTTTGTGTCCATCAGAATCATCATATTTCTCAAGTGGATAAACCCAATTTGACTCTCTTGCTGGAACTGAATTAAAGAAAGTTTAAGTAGAATGATAGAAGTGTGTGTTTAGTTCATCCATTATTTTCCAACCCATGCAGCAACAGGCTGTATTGTGATGATGGATATTATGTGATGCAGGGCCATGCTGAGGGTTCTGGGTATCTGCTGCATCAGTGACTGTTTGAGGGTGGTTAGACAGGGTTCTCCAGCAGAAGACCGGAGTAGACAAAGAAGCAGCATGATCCTAGATTAGTGGTGTTTTGTTTACAGCTCTTAGACACAGACACTCTTCTTAACAATGCATACAAAGCAGTTTCAATAGATTTGTGCCTACTTCAAGCTCTGCCCACAGCCTCTCATTAAAAAAATAAATAAAATTGCTCTAGTGCCTTTTCTAAACTGTGCTGTACCTTATTCTTTTATTGCTGGCCGCCATCACTGTTTGCTCTCTGTCTGAAACCTCTCCTCATGTGTTAGAAACCTAGAAACTTGATGGGGTTTTAATGATAAATAATTACACAAAAGTTTATTAAATCTGTGAAGTCACAAGTAAATGCAATTAAATTTGTCCATGCTACTACTATACTGGAAAACTACGTTTTCTAATTCTGAATTTAAACATAGGTATAACACGCTCATTTGACATTTCTGTGCTATGTGGTCACACAGATGTATTGTTTGCACATGTTTTTAAGCATTGTGCTTTAAAAACAAGGGATTTTAAGCCATTGAAACAATCAGCAGAAAAGAGAACAAATTTTGCTATATATTTTTGCTGCTTTATAGTCCTTAAACTGTTAAATACACTCATTTGTATTTGTCAGAAAGCCAAAAGTATCCTCGTAAACAGTAATAAGAAATCAGCTGAGAAAAAAAATATAATATATAGTCTTATATTACTGCTGTCTGTCCTTCATGTTAATCATATAACCATAGAGAGAAAATGTCTCACTGCTCTTGATTAAATCACTTTTGTAACTTTAATAAGAAATATATATTTAATTTACACTGTGAAAAATATTTTATACATTTGAATACTTTATAAAATGTATGTAGTTTTTCTTATTTATTTTTTCTAAAGCAGTGTTGTTGTCCTATTGCTTATAATTAGTATATTATTCTTATTTAATTGCTCACTGTTTAGTTGTCTAGAGTGAGCTTGAGTTTTTTTTTTTTTTGCATGTATTCATTAATCCGTTTGTTTGTTTGTTTGTCCGTTCGTTCATTCAGTCATTCATTCATTTATGCAGTTATATTAACACTTAAGCACATTAACACTTAAGACATTTTTATTAAGGGTGTTATGATACATGTATTCCTATTAAACCGTTCAGTATGAGACTTTTGGTCCGGAGTGCATTACAAACCGAATGATTCTTTAGACTAATCCTATTATATATGAAAAATAAATGAGCTTAAAGTGTGTGAAAAATAATGTTCTCGGTGCCACTGCACTCAATAATGAAACCCAAATGACGTGACAGGCAACATGATGTCTGCCCCCTGATAACCTCCCCTTGCTGGGGTGCATCGAAAAACGATTAACTTTTATCGGTGATAGCCAGAAATATTACCAAAAACATCAATCATTGGCAATGTTAAGAGTATTTGGCATTTACAAATTAATGCTTAACGTAGGTCTGTTACATTCTTACTTTTATTAAACGCAGGGTAGGTAAAAAATATATAAAAACTTTTTTTTCCAAATTTGTTTAAACTTTATTTATATATCAATACATAATTAAAATGTAAGTACTCTGAAAAAGAAAGTATAAAAAAATTGAGTGTCTGTAGACCTCTCACGACTGTTTTAAAGACAGCTCATTATTTCCATTCACTCCACCCCCTCCCTTCTGGGCTCCTTCCAAAGCCACGCTATAGCTATCATCTTGAGCTAGGCCTATAGATTATTTATCGTCTCTACTACGGCTCGCTAAGTAATGTTATGTTAGCTATATTATGCAGCTACGTGTGCTAATGACACATGCTTCATGAAAAAATAAACAAAAAAATATGTATGATCAAAATACAAAAATAAAGATTTACCTGTCCAGCAGAAATAAAGCCATCAAGGAGTCACTTTTCAGCCCCTTGAGTTCCCTCAGTTCTCGCATTGCTGGAAAGCCACGCCGATATTAACTCACGTTTTATTTCTTTGTTTATCCAAAGACTTTTTGTTCATTGCCTTTTCTTGTACTGTTACTGTCTTCCTTTTTTTGCCTGGTTTGCCTTCACTAACTGCATAGGCCGGTACTGTGAATTTTGCTTGCTGTTTCTCTACAATTGTTTTGGTATTCCTAGGATCCGTGCCTCTTGAATTCCTCAAATCAAACGTACGCGCGCAAGTGGGCAGGTCATGTGTGGCAAAAGTGTGGTTGCCATGGTTGCGAGAGAGTGACAGTCGCCTAAGCCAATCCTATGTTTCGTCCCGAATGGAAATAATGAGCTGTATTTAATACAGATTAAACGGTCTAGAGTCACTCGATTTTTATACTCTTTTTATCAGAGTACTTACATTTTAATTATGGCGCAATGTATTTTGTTTAAAGCACTATATAAATAAAGGTGATTGAATTATGCATTGATATATATAGAAAGTTTAAAAAAATTTGGAAGAAAGTTGTTTATAAATTGTTTACCTACCCTGCCTTTAAGCCTATTATTATTATAAAGTTTATTTTATTATTAAGTTAAAATTACAATAAATTTCCCCTTCATAACTAACATGCTACTAAGAAAAAATAAGCTATTTACTCTTCAATTCAATATTAAAAAAAAAAAAAAATGTCTTTTAAAGGTGGTCTATATACAATGAATTTTACATGAATAAAAAGCTTTAGCATATTTCAAGCATCCACTTTCAAAAACAACTTGTTTAACACAAAATACGTTTATTTATTTATTTTATATGTTCACTATGTACTGGCCACAAGAGGAATGTTAAGGGAATAAAAACATAATCATAATTATTTGCAATATACAGACTTTTGGGGCCCTATCTTGCACCCAGCGCAATTGACTTTGTACACCGACGCATGTGTCATTCCTATTTTGCACCTGCGCAAAGTGCGCTTTTCCCTCCACAGAAGCACGTCGCTAAACTAGTGAATGAACTTGCGCTCCCTGGGCAGTTCAGCGCAAAAAAGGAGGCGTGTTCCGGCGCAAACAATCCCTGGTGCTATTTTGCTGTTCCTTTAAACAATTGCGCCACTGACCAGAAAAAACCTAGTCTAAAGTCAGTGGCGCGTTGTTCATTATGCTATTTTAAGGGCGCATGCTTGACCATAATGTAAAGCGTGCACAACTCGCATACACTTTGCTCATGTAATCTACACAGATGCAACAGTTATTTTTGCAAATCATAAATTGTTACACTAAAACAATATTAACACATGAGATGACGGAAATCATTGTGGTGTGCCACGAAGATGTGAAAAAAATAGGCATAAATCTAGCTTACAAATTATTCAGGCTAATTGTAGTAATTAAGGATCAGAACTGTTTGCCCAATAGTGGCAAGACATATATGTATATAAGGACATCTAACAAATTGGTTTGTCCGTCAAGAACGAGGAAAAAAAAAATTGATGAAACGATTGTAGCTATTTCCTCCCACGCCTGTTTAACCAACCCTATTTTGGGTGGGTTTCTCCCATCCCCATACAACACAACTTCTCTGTCTTTCACTGCTCTTACAAGAACATCAGTCTCCTCGGCTGTGAACCGCTCATGGCGTGCGCCTGGTAAATACGCCATAATAATAGCAATCCATAATGGCTAAAATCACGTTACGCCCAAACCACACCTATGAATAATGAAGCTACTTCAGACCAACCCATTTTAGATTTGCGCTGGGCGCAAGAGCCATTTATCCCGCCGGGAAAATAGCAACAGCGCCGAGACCCGCCCACAAAGTTACTTGCGCTTCGCGCTTTGACACTTGCGTTTCAGATCGTTAAAATAGGGCCCTTGGTGTGTATGTATAGATATGGTAGAATGTATCTAGAAACTTTTATTGTTATTATTATTATTATTATTATTATTATTATTATTATTATTATTATTATTATATTATTATTATTATTATTATTATTATTATTATTTACATGCATAGTGTGTTAGTGTGCTTTGAGTGTGCCAGAGAATGTGCTTTGCACCAGTCTTGCAAAAGAACTTTGTTTTGAAGTGAGTCAGGCTTTCTGTCGCCAAAAACCTGGAATCTTTGAAATCCCTTGTTGTTCTTTAAGGTAGTACAACACGCATGATTGGATAATATGGCACTGCCTTTTATGTGCTTGTTTATGGTGCAAGGTGAACAAACAATGCAGCACTCTAATAAGCTTAAATCCTTTTATACTTACATATGTTGACATTCTTTATGGGCATATGGGTTTTTTGATGGTTTGTTGTGGGAGGCAACATATCTCGGGCTAGCCAGCCGCTTTAATTACTGCTAAGCTAACACCCCCTTCTATTCTGTGGCCAGCAACCCGCTAGGCAAACACACACACACACACACACACAGTCTCTCTCTCACTCTAAACTTCCCACATACAGTCTTAGCATGTGACACTTTTTCTTGTCATCATCTCACCTGTTGTCATGGTTACCAGCATGGCTTTATTACGGGCCCAATGCACTCACACACAGCTCAGGTTGGGTGGATCCTTCTCGTGCCCTTAGAACCCTTCCAACATACACAGTGCATCATGTTCTCCATCTCAGAGGTTTGTTTGGCTTGCACCCACTGCCACTGTATTTTCATGTGACGTTGAGCACACGCATGTCAGTCAACCTTTAAAGGCAACACTGACTCACAAGACATGAGTGGAAACAAGCGGGAGGGAGAGATGCTTGTCACGATGCCGCTTTGTGAACGTGTGCTTGAGACAAAGGGGAAGAAAAAAACTAGAGCGCTCAGATCGCTTGTTTTACACGCAGTGGGCGTCTTTGAAGAGACTGTTCGAAAATGTGACATGCTTTTCTGATATTAGTTAAGAGCTACGAAAGCCGTCATAGCAGAGACTTACAAACACATTTTGATTATGATGCCTGCCTTCAGATATAAAAGAGTAAATCTCATATCCAAAGCATTGTTTTGATGGGATTAGTTTTTGTAATTGGTGTTTGGGTTACAATAAAGCAATATCACGCAAGCAAAAGTGCTATGATTTAATGCAGCAGTGTGATTGCAATTTTATTTCATTTTTTAAAAGAATTCTTATTTGATCAAATATATAAAAAACAATAATAATTGTATTAGGCTGTATTTACCTTATATTTACCTAAATTATTCTAGAACCTTAATTAATTAATTTAAATATTGCAACCTTAGTACTTGATTTATTTAATATATTTTTTGTGACGATATACACTGCTTTTTTTGTCATCACTTTTGTTTGTTTTAAAATAAATAAATAAATGAAATAAAGGAATTAATGATCTAAACTTTTGAACAGTAATACATACAATCACACTTGATGCATCCACTATAGTTGACAGTCTGAGCAGTTTCTCTACTCATTGAATACATTTTCTTTTAACATGGGATGCCAGTAGCACAACTAACTGTTATTGTATCCAGGCAAATGTTGGCAAAAAGGTTAAAATTCATAATGAATGTGCGCCAGGCAGAGTAACAAAAAAATGTGGCTTAAGGTATTCGACAAAGGTCAAAATAAATGAGGGGAAGCATTGTAAAAAGTATATAATTTACCAGGATCATAGACATTCCTATCCAGCCAGTATTAGATTTCTCAGAGGACGCATGAGTAAGTCAAAAAATAAATAGACGAATAAACCCTGGGTAATTTGCTCTGTAATTTGTTGGTTGTGTGGGAAGAACACAGACAGGTTCATATCAGATGGGTTTAAAATCACAAAGGATGTCAATCAAACACCCTTAGAGAAAACTTGTCCCATAGCAGTAAGGCTTAATTTTGTTCACTGGACTGGCTTCACAGGTCCCAGATAATGAGTGTTATGCAATATGTAAATCTTTCTCATTCACGTAAACTCCTCAGTAGGCCACATTTAATTAGTGTAAATTTTACTGACGAAGGCTGAAATGGTCTGGATGCCTCTTACTTCAGGTGCTTTGGAAAGTGACAGAGTCAGAGCGAAAGCCTCTCTCCCCCTCTCTCAAATGGTGACAAGAAGAGCACTTTAATGAATATTTACGTTCCTCCTTTTTAGAATTTTGTAATTAGACACTTGGCTTTCTCTCACAGGGAAATCAAAGTCAATAATTGCTCTGCTTTTTGATGGCGACGTGACTCAGTCGTTTTGAGTCTGCGTCGCAATGAGAGATGGAAGAGTTGAAGTTTTTGTCACAGTCTCTACCTTGAGCTCCACTTAGAGCTGTGGTGCCTGTGTGGGCAGTTTGAGTTTGAATCTGGCCTCTACATTGTTTCCTGTCATCCTTTTCACTTCACTAAAATCAATTAAATTGCAAAACTGTACATCCAGCTTTTTGTTAATGAGGTCACTGCCAGGTTGGGCAGTGTAACATTAATACAGCTACATTAACAAATTATGCATGTCAAGTACCAAATATCACAAAATAATATTGGAATTAATTTGATGAGAAAATACTTATTGTAATTATTTATTAGTTATTAACTATTTCTTCATAAAAAATGGTTTAATTTTTTTTTTTTTTTTTTTTTTTTTTCTCAGTGTAATTGTTGTCACAGGAATATCGCCAGTTTTACAAAATCTCGACCTTTCTACCATCCCATTATTAAGCCCAGCCTGCCAGACTGTCCGGACTTTCTGTCTTCCCCTCATCTTTGTGTTCTGTTCAGATGGCAGCATGTGATGAGCTGTGCATTTTCAAGCCAATCACCTATTAGCTGTAGTTAAGGGTCCAGGAAGTGGAGATCCCGGGGGCCGCTGGTCTTTCTGAGGCTGTCCACACATGGCAGTTCTGACTGCTGTCAGTCTCTCTTCCAGCTGCTGCATTGGCACACAAATGTTTCACTGAACTCGTGCATCTCCATGGAGACACATTTTGATCCTGTGTGAACACTGACTCACTCCAGCTCAGTCTAGTCCTCTGTCCTGCAGTGTTTGGCCTGTTTTGTACATCCTGTGTCTGCAGAACGTCACTGCAGTGGTGGTGTAACTGTCGCAATGGGGTGTTTCTTTAACTATCAGCAGTACTTTTGGACATATTGACCTTAAGAAACGCTTTCTAATTAAAGACATTTACAGTATTAGAAATATTTATATTTCAAATATGTGCTGTTCTTTTAAATAGCAATAATCCTGAAAAAAATAAATAAATAAATAAATAATAAAAAAAAATATATATATATATATATATATATATATATATATATATATATATATATATATATATATATATATTGGCCAGCACAATATTATTATATTATATATATATATATATATATATATATATATATATATATATATATATATATATATATATATATATATATATATATATATATATATATATATATATTGAAAATTATAAGAAATGTTTCTTGAGCACCAAATCAGCATATTAGGATGGAATCTGAATAAGCATATGACTGGGGTAATGGCTGCTAAAAAAAAAAATTACATTACCACTGTAATATTACCAATACCAGTAATATTTCACAATAGCATGTTTTGTATTGCAAGTAAATGCAACCTATGAGCATAAGATATTTTTTTTTCAAGAAATGGAAGTAAACAATTAATTCCATTAAATAGAAAAAAGCCTATATTAGAGATTATAATGATAATGTGGTAAGGTTAAGAAAAAAGTTCTTAGCAGCATAGGTTGATTTTGATGTGGACAAGCAATTAAAGAATGAATTGGACAAATAAATAATATATATGTATCCTCTTTCCAGACAACATTAAAAGTAAAAAAAATAAAATAAAAAGGCAAAAAATCATTCATCTACAAAAAACTTTCGAACAATCTTTCCATTTCCTCAGAATGGCGAGTGCACATCCTTTTGAGCGTAATGGATGAAACATGCTTGTAATGTCTAATTCCCATTTTCAGAGTCTCCCTGGGACAACTCAACTGTAATATTCAGCTCTTCAGAAACTTTCGCTTCCATACAGATGAAATATGAAAGACCCATATACGAAATAAGTTTTTTTTCTTAGTCTGCACATCTTTTTTTTTTTTTTTTTGAGGTACAAGGACTTGTTTTTATCAAGCAATGAGTGATCATTTGATTTTGGCACTGACGATTTCCTTCCTGTTCTGTAAGAATCATCTGATCTGTTGTGAATATTAATGTTCCATATGTGTCCAAAGATGTTTCACCAACAGAGTTGGAATCAAGACCAGAAACCCAGATCGAGACCTGTTGATCAAAACCAGACTTTACCTTTTTTGCATTCCAGAGAAATATTTTACATTGAATTCCTGGTAATCCGAACATCAGTGGCACATAAAGAGCCTGTTTACGCAGCAGTCTTTCCTCCAGCTCCCTCTTGTCTGTAGTATGAGTTTGAGCTGAGTGTTGTGCTCCATTACAGACTGCAAGCCAGTTCTGTCTGGCGTCTTGGTGGGTGTCATCTATCACTAAAGCAAGTGTGATTTACACCATTGTGCTGACAAAGGTTCGTGAGATACGAGCACGAGCTTACCATACAGTAGCTGCAGTGTAATGACATGCTCACCTTCGCTTGCCACCGAGAGACACTAGTAAAAAAACAGTAAATACATTGTTTTGTTTTGTGTACCTCTGTCTGTAAACACAGCAAACTTTTTTTTTTTTTTTTTTAGTGAATGCCATTACAATCTTATTCTTGTCATTTATACAGTAAATACACAATATTTAGTTGTATATTAACTACTACAAAATAATAATAATTATAATATCTTACTACTATTAGTCAGTTACCCCCAACTTCAAGTAGAGAATATTGTCGGCAATATGCGTTTTTGTTTGTGGAAGAGAAGAAAAAAAGAAGCAGAGGAGAAATGAAGTTAGTGAGAGGAGAAAAAAGGTGAGCCGCAAGCTGTAAACTAATAGAAGGAGCCCGTCTGATTTGTCTGATGCGGTGGCGGGAATTGATATTTCCCACAAGCCTCAGGGGCTCGAGTGGAAATTCCTCCTCTGAGCCGCATCGTTCGCACTCCATCACCCTGATCCATAACTCAGAAGGAAAAATGAAATGAGAGAGGAAGCGTCAGGGGAGAATGAACTGATGAAATGGGATTATGTCCCCATATTAAGAACAGTTCCTTAAAGGGACGCAGCGGTTCCCCTCGAGACACGGCGTCGGAGTCGGTCCTCTGCATTCCAAGCTTGTGTGTGTTTAAATGCAAGGCTGCATTCAGCATCTCAGTGCTGGAGCCGCCAGATATGAGAGATGTGCAAATGTGTGGAGAATGGAGCCAGAGGAGTTAGGACTGTGTATGGGCTCAATAACGTGTGTAAGATGAAAGCTGAATCTCAATTCATTGACTTCTACCAAACACAAAAATATGTGTTTTTGGTGGTCAAGTACATAATTCATATAGTAGGACATAATCTGTTTTCCTTTGACTTCCAAAGATTTTCACAGTCATTTTTAATTACTGGACACGTACAGTAAATAAGTATTTATTTGTTTGTTGGTGCACATGTACATTTCTATGGTAGGTGCCAGTATTTGAAATTAATATAAAAATGTGAATAATAAATTATACTTCTGAAAACTTATATATATATATATATATATATATAAAAACTGTTTTCCATTTTCTGTTTTTTGTTTTTTTTTTTTAATGTAATTTATCCCTTGATTTCCTTGCAATCATTACTTCAGTCTTCAGTTTCACATGATCCTTTAGAAATAATTGTAATATGCTAATTCGCTGCCCAGTAAACATTTATTCGTATTATCTATATTAAAATGGTTGTGCAAATTTTGATTTATTTGATATTGTTATTTTTTTCTTTTTTTTTTTTTTTTTTTTACATTATAAATCTCACTTTTATAGCATTTCTTTGCTAATTAAAAATATTAATGTATTAAAATCTTACCTGACCCCCAATGCAAACAATAGAATGTTTAAATGTTTGGAAATGCATTGCAAACCAATGCTCTAGAATTGCACTCAACATTGTAAGTATATAGCCCAATGAAACAATAATAAAAAATAAATAATAATAAAAAAATAAAATAATAAACACTGGAAACATTAGACAATCCAGGCACCCTTTGACATTCTGTTCCACATATGATTGGGACAAATGAATCCTAATTGTGCACACTAGGACAGATCATGTCGGGAATATGGCTGGAGTGTGCTGCTGACAGCGAGAAAAGAGGAATTGTTGCCTTGTTTTTCTCAATGAGTTGTGTGCCAAAAATAGTCTCCCAGATAGTCTGACAAATATATAATAGTTCTTTTCGGGCCTTCCACCACAAGCTCCAAACAGAGCAGCTTTCCGAGACTACTTATTTCTCATCCCTCTTAACCTTTCTCATTCATTAGTGTAGGTCTTTGTTTCCCCGTACACTCATTCTCATTGACCTCCCTCACTTTCTTTCTCTCTCTCTCTCTCTCTTTCCTAAGCACCCACTTGCCATTCAGTTCATGCTTCCTCAGATTGCATGGCTGCTATGTGCTCCGCTCTGCAGCAGGAATAGACAATCAGTTTTGTGTTGGCCTAATAACTCTTCCTTCTCCTCCTCCTTTTCTCTGGCCTCAGATCTCATAGTGCGGCCCCTCCCTGCCTCCATGCATCAAGCCATGTCTATTTTTAAACGTCTGCATTACACCACATTATGATCCCCGGTAAGTCTCCTGTCTTTTCAGGGGACCATCAAAAATGAACACATCCATCAACCAGTCACATTTAATTTGTTTTGCAAACTCCTCGATGCTCGGGAGACTTCTGCTCAAAAGGACAGTTGTAAATGTATTTTCCAGGTAGGCTGTCCTCTTGTATTTCTTGTACAGTCATAGTGGAATGAAGCTAATGTTTATTTGATGTATTATGAAAGTGGCGATCTATTTCTGGTAAGCATTATTTTTCGGACAGAAAACTGACTGCATTTGTTTGAACATGAGCTCTAAATTTTTAATAAAGGCTTTATTTTATTTTATTTTATTTTATTTTATTTTATTTTATTTTATTTTATTTTATTTTATTTTATTTTCCAACAAAGCTGCATTTATTTGATAAAAATACAGAAAAACATTAAGTCTGTTACTTTATATAATAATACAAAATACAAAATAAAATTAATAATAATAATAATAATAATAATAATAATAATAATAATAATAATAATAAAACATATATATATATATATATATTTTTTTTTTTTTTCTAAACAGTGTAACAGCCGATAAAAATGGCAAAAAATACTAATGTGGTAAGAAAAGTTGCATCATCTACAAAAACCTGCATTTACAAAGATTTTCTCAAATTAGTTTCTAAATCAACATATGTAGTGTTTGACATTTGGCCTTCATGTGTTGATTACAGATTTTGTTAAAACTACATCTTGCTCAAATGGGGCAAGCATTATACTATCTTGAAGAAAGGAAAACTCTTCGCTCTTCAGTGATGTTGGGAAGAATTCATGGTGCGATTTGTCTTATAAACCCACACACACTCTGCGCAGTTGTCCCTTATCCACTCACCCTCATCAAGAAGTCTGAGTTGGTGTATAATTACATCTAAATACCCTTATTAAAATCATCTTTTCATCGCAGGACTACATCTCACTCATTGGGCGACTCTCTGTTTTGCCTTCTGAAACAGACGGTCTGTGACAGCTATGCTTTTCCACGCAGAAGGGTGAAACTATCGTCACCTCCCTCGATTCTGTTCTCAATCTTGTAATCACAATATTCTCACTATTCTGCACCTCACGGCAATGCTTAACACAGTCCCATCAAGCAGCACTTCCTGTGAATTACAGCTCTGCAGCTGAACGGATCTTAATTATGATCTGACTTCCTATTATGTAGAGTAAACTTAACAAATCTCTCTCTCTCTCTCTCTCTCTCTCTCTCTCTTGTTCTCACACTCTCTGCCTTCTTTTCATTTTGTGTTATTGTGGTATTTGTGGTGTTTGAGTGGATACTTCACTACAAAACATGCCATCAGTCTTGATGTTGGCCAGCGATTCTATCTCACATTTAACAAGAGGCACATTAATCTGACAGTAAAATGAAGAAGAAAACATATCGACACAAATCTGGATGTTTCTGTGTTCTAAAACGAATTAAACAAATGTCCCTGTTCTCCAGCATGATAAGAGATGTTCCGAAAAACATCTTGCGTTTCAAGAACTGTATGAAAATCCTTCACAAATAAGGTCACATGATCAGTGGCTCGGATTTGATTTGCTTAGTGATCTAGAGTTATTTTAGAGTAATACGGTATCTTGAGTTCTTTTTTTTTTATTATTATTTTATTTTTTTCAGATTATTATTATTATTATTATTATTATTATTATTATTATTATTTTTTTTTTTTTTTTTTTATTATTATACTTTCTGAGATGCCTTTAAAATTAGAAATGAAATTGAAATGCATATTCACCAGTAAAGTTAACTAAAATTACCAACATTAACATTCATAAAAAGTTAACATTAGTCCTTTCAATCGATAAACTAATTAATCACACTTTTTTTCTGTAATTAATCATGATTCATCGCATATTAATATATTTACATTGTCATCATTTTACAATGAAACTCAAAACAACATAACAATTTTATATTTCAAATTTTCTTTTTTGGCCAAAGTAGCCTATAATTAAAACAATCTTCTTACTGTATAAACTATACATTTTAAATAATATAGATTAATCTTCATTCAAGCTAATCATTGACTAAAGTAGTTGAGTGTTTCCTCTTTTTCTTTGTTCTTTGATTTACATCAATGACAGACTGCAGCAGGTGTCACTTTAAAAGCAGCACTTTCTATTTTAAACCTGACACGCATGATGTGAATCTTTCACAAATCCAATTTTCTTCCAAGTCTTCAAGGTCATTTATTACCTTAGAAATCTTTTAAGACTATGTTTATGAGATAACTCGCCAAAAACGCACATTTTGACGTAATTGTTTGTTTTTTGTCCCCTGAAGCACCTGAAATAGCCAAAAGCGCATACTTTTAAACTATACTCCATTTGATAATAATCTTCATCTTTCTTTCTATTTCTTTCCAGATGTTATGACTGATAACACTGTCTTTCTACTTGTTTAAACTAGAGTTTAGATATCTCATGATCTCATGACCTGGATGTACTCTTCCCTCGAGCTGGATGAAGATGATTAGCATACCATATTGGGCCCACGGGCTGCCAATTGATTAGCCCTTGTGTTTGGTTTACAAGCTGTTTTCCTCTTGCCTGTCCCTAAAAAAATAAAAAATAAATAAAAGCCTCATTATGTAGGCAATTATACAGTAGGACCACACACACAACTTGTAATTGCATTTTATCTTTTAAGACTTTCATGATGTACATATTTAATTAGATGAAAGAAACAATGTGAGTTTCACTGTGTAGTTACACCTTCACTGCATGGGTTTTAAAGAAGCAGGTGGCTTTACTTGGGTCTGGGGCCCAGCTAAACCTCTCCCTCTAGTGATAGGTAAATGACACATTAGCATTTGGCTCTGAAAGCAATAGGGGGTTGAGTAACGATGCTGCAGCATCTTGGGCTGGGCTCTGCAGACGTAAGCAGCCTGCATCTAACACTCTCTTTTGGCACCAGATCAAAGTGAACAGAAATTTGAATCTAAAAATTCAATTTTGAAATGTGAGTTTAAACTAATCGAATAAAAAGCACGGTTCACCCAAGAATGAAAATCCTGTCATCACTTACTTGCCCTGATGTTGCTCCTAAGCTATATGACTTGGTTTCTTCTGCAGAACACAAAAGAAGATATTTTGAAAAATGCTTCAGCTGTATTTGTAGAAAAACGAGTCGATCCATTATCAAAATATCTTCTTTTGTGCTCCACAAAATAAATAAAGTTATACAGGGTTTGATGGTGAGTAAATGATTTTTTAAGTAATCCAGCCCTTAGTATTTACATTTTTGAATGAATTTAAGAAAATACTTGTACAATATAATTCCATATGTTAATAAGGGAATATATACATTGACACATTTTTGAACTATTTGAACTATATTGCTACATTACCAATAGGTTTAAGTCCTATATTCCCATCCACCAGGAACCTGGTGAAGTCACAATAGTTAAGTGGCTAATCAGTACTAATTTATTTAAATAAATACAAATGATGCTGGCATGAAAATTAAATAATGAATTGGAAGAGTTCCAGTTGGCTGTTTCTCTGCTATGTTTATATTTGCAGCCTTTCCAAGGTACCATGTATTTCTCAGGAGTCAAACTGAGATTTGTGCATCTACAAGGTATGAATTGCACTTCCCTCTGAGATGCCTTGGGGTTGGCCAGGTGCTTGTTAGATTGGATCAAAGCTTGTTTGCTCTTCCCTTTAAATGTTGTGAAGGAAAATCGATAAGACATTGAGAACTTATTTAAAATCATTTGACTGAATATGAAAAACCGTATATACTTATCTGTTCCATACTGAATGTAAGTTAGACATTAGAAGTTGATAAAATTCAATAATTTATATTGACTTTTGAATAGGCTAGGACCTAAATATCTTCAAATATCAAAGATTCAGAGTGAAAATATTCAGCAGCATGAAACCGCAATTTATTTCAAGCATCATCACTTTGATGGCTTTTGAAAGTTGGTTTCTGTCGACTCTGATCTGATGCAGTAGTCTCAGTTTCCTCTCCATCTCATTCTCGGGAGTAAATACAGTTTGAGACCATTATTAAAAATGTATTTGAGAGAGTTGTACCTTCATTCTTTCTACCTGTCCTACATCCAGTACAATGTTTTGAGAGTTTCGTGAAAAGTATATGTATATACTCAGAATGAGTCGTCTGTGTGCCAGCATGAGCATCAAGTTTGACTTTATGTGACTATATGTGACTCCTGCTGTGTTGCAAGATGTCACTTGCTTGTTCATCGAGATGTGTGTACGTGTTGATATTGTTGTACTGTATATATAGATCTGGTTTGCAGTGAATAAATGGTTACTTGAGACTTACAGGGGTACATAACACAAAAAAGGCCAGGAAACACTGCTTTATTGATTGTAACTAGGGTGGTGAAAACACATAACGTCACAGAATGTGTTACCCTTAATGTCCAAATAGTGTGCAAGATGGCAAATATAAATACATTATTAATTAAACGATAAAAATGCAAAATGCAAGCTTTTAGTTGTCTCAGATGTTTGGAGCCTCCTATATATTGTGCAACATTATGATTATGCAGCCCATTTGAATTTAAACCCCGTAGTAGAAACATGTAATTTAATGGACAAATTGTTATTGGTAAACCACTGCACTCTTCAACACATAGTATTAATAAGCTCTTTGCATCTATAACCTGTTCTGGAATACTTTTGTGTGTCATTATCTGTGTTAGCCAACAAATAATCAAAACACTCCTGCTTGCAAGCTTCAAACATAGTTGTGTGTCTTCAATTTGGAAATCAGTAGGCCTAAAGGTTATTCATAGCTAGTGTTTTTATCTACATTAGCTCTAGGTGCAGTCAATTCACCCTCATGATTAACTGGAAAATAGAATAGGTAACACTTGTTAACTATTAACTGTGACATTTCTCTCAATGAATTCTTAATTGGCTGCTTTTTAATAGTTGGTAGTTGTTAGGTTTAGGTATTGGGTAAGATTAGGGATGTAGAATAAGGTCAAGTAGATTAAGGCATTTATATGTTCTTAATTAGCATGCTAATAAGCAACTAATAGGTGTTACCTATTCTAAAGTGTTACCGAAACTTCATTTGGAGTTTCTTGTGTGCATTTCAAACTCTGACAATAAGCAAAGGAGTGAGAATTCTTGTGAAAACTTGGAAACAATTCTGAAACCCACTTGCATGTTTTTCCCTTGTACCTGTCCATGTCATTATTTCCATGAGAAACATACTTCAAAGAAAGGAAATCTGTCGAGTTGCCTCTAGGTACTTCTGTTTCTTTCAGATTTCAGCTGAAAGATGCTAATTCCATAAGAGTCTGCAACAGCTTTGTTGTGGCTTTACCTTTGACAAAATTTGGATTATTAAACTTGGCACAATTTCAGTTCATGAGCTGGAATTTAAATTGAATTGTCCACAACCTACAGGATGTTGAATTGAAATATGAATTGGTATGACAGGACAAATCTTTGGGGAAAATGTGCCTATTTTCTACTCCGATATTTAGGTTAAATATCACTCCTTTTTCATTTTTTTGTTACATTATATATGTTGGGTAACGTTCACTTTTTAACTGATACCAGTACCTAAAATTCGGTACCAGTACCTAAACGGTGACTTTTTTTGGGCACTTTACAGTTTGCGCAATTACAAAACATTTATTTCAGTAAAAAACAAACATCTGAAAATAAGTCCAACCTTTTTCAAGTTTTATTTTGACAGGTTGCCAAGAAGTTCCTGTACTGTATGAGGATGCTATTTTTCTCAAATGAAATGGTTAAATTCTCATGAAGTGACTCTCACAGCAGCTCTGGAGATTACGTTTTTTTGTTCATGCCGTCAGATGCATACAGTGAGATGCAGAGGCCGAAAATCACCGCGAGGGTCACAATCATGCTTTGTGTAGTAAACAAACCCGCGTTTCCGCCAATCATACATACAGAGGCAAGTGGAACATGTTATAGAGTAAATTACGTATTTTGAATGGACTCCATGATCTCGTCTGCATTTTCACAGAAACCATATGGCCCTAGAAATGTAACCACACTTCAGAACATTTTGGCTCGTGTGTTGTTTGAAGGGGCTGCAGGGGTGACATCACATCACAGGGTCTCTCTTTCTCTTTCTCTCTGTACCGTATGTGCCCAGATGCATTCTCAGGTACCGTAATTTGTCACCGACAAACGTGAATCAGTACTCGGTAGTACCGATGCAATTTGGTCGATACCCTTAACCCCAACCCTAAAATATACCAATATTTTTTTTTTTGTCAGGCTTTACTGAATTCATGTTCTAGAAAAACTTTCTCTTGTAACAATGCAGCACTTTTTCAATTCTTAAGGCCATATTTTTCAGACACCTGTGTATTAAAGTCCTATACAGATAATTGCCCTGTCATGACAACCTAGTAGAACAAAGGGAAATGGCTTTATATAGTCTTATATAGGATTTGCTGATTCTGAATTCCAAGAAGATTTGCTTGCCTCTTCATCCAGTTTAAGAATATTGATTGAACTAGCCAATTTAACATGAGCCAGCTTGCACTGCCTGTGTATTAATAACATCTAGGCGGAACTAGAGGATGGTTGCTTGGCAACATGGTCATTAATTTTGAGCAATCTCATAACACTCAGGCTGAATACAACTGTTTCTACTGTTTCAACTGTTGCCTTTGATTTGCAATTCTCTGGTAAGATGCCTTGCCTTTAGTCAGCACTGATGAAAGATTTCATTTCGGTACAATGATGGGAAAGGTAATTAATTTGTTCATTAATTCAATCTGATTTTTGATTCAGATATCCATGATGGAACTTCTGTTGAATTAGCTCTCTTTCACTATCATTTACTGTCTTTATTCCAATTTCAGTTTCAAAGCACTGGCATGATTATTTCACATAAAATAAAATAAAAAATGATAATAAAAAAATCAACATAAGCAAAATAAATAAATAATAATATATTATTTTTTAAAATAAAAAAATATATTTATATATACATCTGCATACAAATCTAGCTGTTAAGCAGTTTCTGGTCTGTGATGCTGTTCACTTAAAATATAGATTTTTCTGTCGTAGATGTGTGAGTGCCCTGGTTTGAAAGTGATGTTTGTTGGATGTTTGTGAGTTTCAGACAGGACTGATTTAGGGCCCTGCTCTAAGTTATAAGAAGTCAGTGCTGCAGTGTGCTTGGAGAGCTTGATTTCAGGTTCATTGCTGTTATTCTCTCTCTTTTTGTCTCTCTTTGCTGAAAGGTAAAGGGGGGTTAGTGCTCGGCCTCCTAATTGTGCTCCGTGGTGCCAAAAAAAAAAAAAAAAATGTTATATGCTGCTTTTAAGGATACCATTTGAAATGGTGGCTCTGGTAAAGGTTATGGTGGCTTCAGTATTCTGTACTTATTCTAAGGGTCATCTTCCAAATGAAAGCTGATAGCCTAATTAACAGTTTGCTTTGAATATCAATTCATGCCCAGCCAAAAACCTTTGCACGTGGATCATTATGTAGCTAAAATAATCTTCATTCAGACTGATTCTGACCTTTCACCATTGTGAAAAATCTAATTTTATGTGACATTCTGCATGTTTACGCAATGTTGAGATGATTTAGTTTTTTGTTTTGTTTTTTCTTTGATAATGATTCATCATTACTTCAGTTCAGTTTGTTTATGAGAAAAAAAAAAAAAAAAGGTGAGATTCCAAGCGATTATTTAGGCCTAATTTATTTTGAGAGTGTTCCTAATAAAACACTTTATGGCCTCTTAAACATTCCTGCATTGCACCATTATTTTTTTGTTCTCATACACTGTATCATTTTCTGGCAAATTCTTGCCGGGATTTAACTGTTTCAGTCCTGCTGTCCATATTTAATAGGATACTGTTTGTTTGTACGGAGCCATAGCCTGCAGTGTTGCTGCTGAAAGGGGAAAGAGAGAGAGAGAGAGAGAGAGAGATGGGACATGTGTTGTCATCTGTGGTGAGAGTTTCCTCTGACACAAACATACAGGAGCCAGCTGTGAGCTGTCTGGCAGATCGGACCTAGGGGAGACGGCCGCCACCGCTGCAAAATCTTTAATTACTCGCTAACAAGAGGAACCGTCCTCATTTCAACCCAGGCACATTTCACCAGCTCACTCTGACGGGGGAACGAGAATCCATTTTTGAGGGCAACAGCCTCTGGAACAATCAGACAGGAAGCAAACCGGGGCATTCAGATTATATGGTGCATGACACTCCTGAACTAGTCGCGCGTAGCCAGACTTTTTGCTCATGGCATCAAGTCTAGTCCACACTGCAGCTTATTCTGGCTAAAACGAGTATTTAAACAGCAAGATATAGTCTGACAAACATATCAAGTGACCTTTTATGTGGCCACAAATGGCAAGGTTTATCTGAAATTGATTTTTCTTGTACATAAAACATCGAAATGTCTATAGACCTAGTGATAAAGATTGTTGTCCACTCAAAATAACACATACACTTTCTTTCCCAGACTTTAAAACAAAGTGAAATATGCAGTGCTGCTTGTTTACTTGCTATTAAGAGCCTCAAACTAAATTTTCTCATCGATTTGATTCCACTAACCTGATAAATTAAGTCATTGGTTCTTTCTGAACTAGAACTCATTGAATCGACCCCGTGATTTTCAGGCAGATTGATAAAATAATAAATAAAGCATTTGTTGTGCCTTTATTTCAGGAAGTTTCATAAAGCCAGCCAATCAGATTAGTCAGTGAATATATAACATTATTATTCTTTTTTTTTTCCTGTGTGTACTTGTCTTTCACCTTTGCCTCCATCTCTAAATCTAATCTATCAGCATGTCTACACACTATTGTTGCTTTATGCGGCGCTTGCTTTATTCCATCACTGCTGTGTCTAAATTTAGAGGCACTTCCAGGCCTTAAGTTTTAAGAAGGTCTTAAAAAACCCTCACCAAACCCCACTCAAGGCCGACAACAGCATTTTTAACTTAACCTTTCTCTCTTGATTTGTTTGTTACTCTTTCATCTTCTTCTGATGTGAGCTTGCAGAACAATATTACATCTAACACCGAATTTCTTTACCTTATTCCAGACCGGGACAAAAGAAAAAGGAGACCCACTGAATTCAGCTATTGATAAGATGACCAAGAAGACCCGTGATCTTCGCAGACAGGTGAGTCAGTCCTTTGCCTCTTGTCTTCCTAGAAAATAAAAACATAAAATGAACATGACCACTACACTGAAATAAAGTGATATATTGCCTCATGATATTCAAGATCTCATTTTTTTTTCTCATGAAACATTGTGTTTCGTAGAACACAAAAGGACATAAATAAGGGATAAGAAGACGGAGATTTTAACTGTCAAGCTCTAGAAAGCACATAAAAGTATCATAAAAGTTGTATATATGACTTGTGCACTATATTATGATAGTGTTGTGTGAGGAAGGGACTGACATTTAAGTAGTTTTTCACTGAAGTTCTTCCACTCTGCCATTTAAGGCCCCTTTAAATAACGCCACACTTTAAAGAACCACTGGTTTTACTGAATAATCTTTTCTGGAGGTTGATGCCTCAGGTATTAATACTTGCCCAAGGAAGCATAAATATGTTTTCTTTGAGCCTGCAAATTAATTTAAGTCTTCAAATAAAACTGAAGTACAGACAACTGTAACTGTAATGCACACCACTGGACTATCTTGTATTGTTACTTGATGGTCAAGAGAATAAGTCTTTTGAGAACAGTTTAGACTTAAAAAACACCTCCTCACACTTCTGAACATCTGACTGTCGTGCATAAAAGCAGCAAACACCAGTATGTGTCTAACTCAAGAAGCTGAGGTCCACGCTCTTGACTTCAGCAATTAGCACAACTTGAAAGCTTTCTTTTTATGTATTTTTTTTATCCATCACCATGACAATAAAAACAAAGTGTCAGATCAGTCAGCGATGATCTAAACTAAAAACAGAGTCTGGAAATAAACCTGTGAGGCATTAGACATAAGGGCATTCCTATCAGACTGACATTCAGGAGAGTTTTTACTTATAAAGAATGAGCATATACTGTGCTATTATATGATACTATTACCTAACATTTACATCAAGATAAATTATTTTTTCTGCTTCTCAGTTTAAAGAACAAGGCTAGATAAATATTTCAGTGGTTAAGGGAAACATAGGCACCCCTGTCAGCCCAGTTAGGGCAAGATTTTCGAAAAATAGATTCCCCTCTGTTCCTTGAACAATGTTGTTGTAAGACTATTGGAGGCTTGAAGAATAGTATGATACATACTTGTATGGTGCTTTTTGTCATTGTGTAGTTTGATAGCACCCACCCACATTTACTTTTTTCACTATACAGAAAGGAGCAGGTAGAACATTATTAACCAAAAAAAAAAAAAGAAAGAAAAGTCATACTCTAGGTTTGGAATAGCATGAGGTAGAGTAAATGGTGACAGAATTTTCATTTTGGGTGAACTATTCCTTTCATAAAATCACCATATGACACATTCAGGTAAGGAACGAAAATGTCCCTACACTCTAAACATCAAAATGTCAGCTGTCAGAGAGCATACAATCACCACAGTCACCCTCTCATTTGTAAGATTTCTTCACATTCTCTAGAAGATTGTTGTGTTTGACCATTCAAAACTTGTTTTTTATTCTGGCAAAATATTTTTGTATTTTTTTTTTCTTCTACAATTCTGTTATAGTGGGTGTTTAACCAGTGCCTGATCCTTACAAGACCCTGACAAATTTCAAATTTACGTAGACTTTTCCCTGTAAGCTGTGTCATCAATCTGGATAGTCACCAATAAAAGGTTTAAGACACTGTGCATTGTTGTGGTGCAATCTGCAAATTAGCCATGATATTTGGACACGTTCACACCTGGCTAATTTGGACAATCCTCTATGCACACCTTGGCAATATAAATCGCCATTGGCTAGTAATTTTTTTTTTTTTACTCGCCAGACTGATATACTATTTTACACACACACACACACACACACACACACACACATATATAGATGATTCCAATCAGCTCATCTTTGTAAAATGGCACAGCTTCTTAAATCTTAGCTTCTTAATCATTCAGTCAAGCATTATGTCATTAAGCACTATTTAATGATAGAACTTTAGTGATTAGAACTAAAACTTGGTAACCATGTATGAATGCATATTTGTCATTTTAACTGAACTTGAGACTGGTGGTGATGCTTAAGATATTGTTGAACATCCAGGGTTTTTGTAAAAAAAAATAGTAATAGATCATATTAATTATTATTAAAAGATAATACTACAACTAATTCTTCATTGAGATGAAATGAAAAGAACAGATCGCTTGATGAGAGAGAACTCTGAAGCCCTCAGTCAGTGTTCAGCGAGTGAAAATGTGCTAATCTTGTAATAGCCTTGAACACACACACTGGCGAGTAAAATCTAAGAATTTATTAGAAAATGTCTAACGATAGACATCATTTAGTTGCATAGAGTAAAATGTAGTCAAATGTGCGTGTGATTTACTCGCAATGTAGAGGGTTGTTGGAGTGTTTTTTTTTTTTCTTTCTTTCTTTTTTTTTTTTGAGAACTAGTGTATTTTGACCCTTAGTTCAGTTTGTTTAGGCATGTATGAACACAACAACCTTTTTTGGACCCACACCAACACAATAGGTCTGAGATCATCTGAGCGAGCTGGTCTCTGCCAAATTGGAAATACACTCTGGAGCGGTTTAGTTGTGGTGAGAAAACAATTCGAACTAACAGACGAAAGAACACATCTGTTCTTAATTGCTCTTTTCTGAAACAGGTGCATTACAAGAATGACGCTATGAACAGAATTCCAAAATATAAACAGGTGCACTCTTACCAGGTTGTGCTTTTCTGAGACTTGCATACAACATTTTGGTACACTTTGAAATGTTGTCTTGTAAAAGCAAACCAAACCAAAAAGAGAATGCAAGAACATAACAATTTAAGTCCCTGTTTCGGAACAAATACACTTAGTCACATGACATTCTCAAATGATTGGCTGGTAACACTTTAGAATATGGAACACCCATTCACTATTAACTTAGCAATTTCCCTCAATAAATTCCCAATTGGCTGCTTATTAATAGTTAGTAAGGTAGTTGTTAAGTTTAGGTATTGGGTAGGATAAGGAATGTAGAATAAGACCATGTAGAATAAGGGATTAATATGTGCTTAATTAGTACTAATAAATGGCTAATATTCTAATAATACATGCTAATAAGCAACTAGTTAAGATAGACTAAAATAAAGTGTTACTGATTGGCTCAAAAAGTTAGGTGGGACCAAGAGCAAGTGTAGCAGATTTAACAGTAAATCTCACACTTCCGGGTGGTCCTGGGACTGTAAAGATGAATATTAATGCTAACAAATAGTATTCTCCTGGTATTATAGACCTCAGAGAAGACCCTCTTCACCCCACATCACAGTAAATCCACAGAGAGAACAACTAATGCAGAATGGATGTTCGTTTTGAGCGGCCTGATTTAATTACACTCTTGGAGTTCAGGAGTGTGTTAGTGGGTGTATAAATCAGCCGACACAGAGGTTAAGAAGCGGTACATACACACACAGCACATGAGCATTCACCGTTTACCCTCCGCCCTGTTTGTACAATCTTTTATAATTGGAAAACATCTTTTAAATTCTTCCCACTCCCACCCCCGTCACCAAGACTGTAAATTCCACGGTCGCATTTTCAGACTCAGCAGTCGTACATCACCTCCCTCGTTTCTGCTCCTGTATGCTCCTTCCCCCCTCCCCAAACCCCTCAGCCATCACGTTCCCACTTCTTCTGTCACCCACTTCGCTGGACCAATATTTGGAAAGCTGTAAACTTTCCCTGACACATGCATTGTAGTAACGTGTCGGATGCGGAAACCGGCTGTTTACAGATTTGCTAGGCCAAGCATTTTTAATCCTTTTAAGACATTTTATTTCATTATCTATCATGGTTTGAGGCGGGGCAAGATGTTTCCCTCACGGATACATGGGGATTTTATGGTATAGTAAAGTGGTTTAAAGGAAATTAAAAAAAAGTGTTTGATAGCCCTGATTTACGAGATCACTTTACACCGGTAATTCTGGCGGACCACTTCCTGTTTCCACTGCAGGTGATCTCCATATGCTCTTGCATCTGATAAACCACCTCTCACCTTAACAACATATCACTAGAATCTCATCACAAAACAAATTACATTTTAATCACTTTAATGGGGTTTAAGATACTAGAAAAACTTGCCAAGGGATCAAGAAGGATTCCAAGCAAGTTGCAGACCAAGCTGTTGATGTCTTCGATGTGAAATCCATGCACATATGTTGGATGTTCTCATTATGTATTTTAATTTCAGGCAGTGATCTATGAGCAGCACTCACCTGCTGTGATTGTGATGTTGTTTACCAACCTCAAAGAACATTCGCCATGGGCTTTATAACGGCAAAACAGCCCAATTCAATCAAAATGAATTACAAAATGCTATTGGGTTGTTATTAGATGATTGCAGGAAGATGATGCATTGAGCCATTGAGGCACTAGCGCAGGGGTTTCCTGGGGTTAACTGATGCACGACTCGCCCATGTACAACGCAAAATAACCTTCATAGCACGCTGGGGAACATGTGATATATGCATACATTTGCATGTATGGATCTGGGTAGATGCAAGTGCTGGTTATGGCATGGTTTGTGTGTGTGTGTGTATGTATGTGTGTGTGTGTGTGTGTTTGTGTGTGTGTGTGTGTGTGTGTGTGTGTACACGAGTAAATGCATTTCCTTCTCATGGCTCAGCCACTAAAGATATGAGATGCGAGCCTCTGTGATCCGCTCAGGGCTGTTCAGGCCCTTCAGTCAAATGAATGGAGGCATCGCCATCTCATCAAATCAGTCTCACCGGGGGAACATCCGAGTGTCTGTGGCAGCCGGCTTTGAGTTATTACTGTCTACCTGGCAAGAGAATATACCACCTCGACCAGTGCAAATCAAGCAATAATGGTGAGCCCTGTTCAGGATCGCAGACACTGCAGAGGAGGGATGGTTGATTTGCGTATTGCCCTCACTGCTTAGTCTGTGTTGTATTATATTTGCACTGTTTATGTTCAGCAAGTGCTTATAGATAGTTTTTTTTTTTATAGATAGATAGATAGATAGATAGATAGATAGATAGATAGATAGATAGATAGATAGATAGATAGATAGATAGATCTTATGTGTCATTGTCTGTGTAAATAACAAATTAGCAAATAATGAATATGTTTTATGTGAGATGGGATGTTGTACAATATGTAGCATGACCTGCAAAGATTTGTGTAAAGGAAATAAATGCATAAGCAGGCCTTTGTGCTACACAAGCATGCATATAATATCTATGCAACTTCAGCCCTGCCGTGAAAGCTCTTACTAATGCATTAGCATCGCTATCAGGTCCATCAATAGTGCCGCAGAACAGATTAGACTAGTTCATGCATACAGTAGAGATTAACCTCAAAAAAGTCTTCCATTGCATTTAGCCTCCTGAGCACTTGTATCTCCATCTGCATTGCGCAGAGGACATCTGATGATTCCCACACTCTCTCACTCTTGCCGTTTTACTTTTTTTTAATTATTATTATTAATAGGATGATGTAGTGGTTCTGGGCTTGTAATCAAAAAAGTTACTAGTTTGAACACTGCAACAGGCAATCCATGAACTATCACCATTGTGCCCTTTAGCAAGACACTTAGGTCGCTCCAAGGGGACTGTCTCTGTAATGAGTGTACTTCAAGCACTTTGGATAAAAGCATCTGTTATCCTACTGTAGTGGTACCATGGTTCAAGATGGTACCCATTTAGCAAACACTTTTATCCAAAGTGACTTAGAGCAAACTTATAACAGGGACAGTCTCCCTGGAGCAAGCTAGTGATGAAGCTTGGACAAGGGTACATGGATGAAATTATGGCTCATTCCCCAAGGAGTTCGAACCTCCAAATGTGCACTTTCTGCAGGGGAATGAGTTTAGAGTGGGGAGGGATGCTGAAAATGGATGAGTTGTGACGTCACTACGGTAATGGTAGAGATTATGAATATTAATTATTCTGTGCTGATGTGGAAGGACAGTCTTCATAAATTTTATAGCCAAATAACTTAATAATTATTCATGATTAAAACTGTTGACTTAAGTAAGGATGTTGTGTCTGATAGATATTCTGAATAAAGTCAACAGAGTTTGGATACATATTTAATAGCAGCCAACAGCAATGTGTGCTGTAAGTGGTGGGGATTTTTTCCCATGCATTACTTCCAATTTTAATACAAATTATCATCACCTAATGCTATATTTCATAATTATTTAAACATTAAATAAATAAATAATTTAAATAAAATTAGCTTAAACCATTGGGGCATGTTGGGCAGTTTTCTTGCCAAGACCAAGGCATGTGATTGATAATCTTATTTTATTGTTTTTAATATACATGGATGGATAGAATTGCATTTCCTTCAGAATATTGTTAAAGATTACCCATGTGCAAAATATAACAGAAACATGCTTTATGAATACACGCACTTAAGGGATGGTTCACCTTGAAATGTACATTTTGTCATCATTTACTCTGCCTCATGTTGTTCCAAACCTGTATGAGTCTATTTCTTATGTTGAATGCAGAAGAAGTTAATTTGAAGAATGCTGGTAATCAAGGAGCTGATGTTGCCCATTGACTTCCATAGTGTTTCTTTCCTTTCTAAAGAAGTCAATGGGACCAACAACTGTTTATTTCTTCAAAATATATATATTTTTTGTGTTCAACATAAGAAATAAACTTACAGGTTTGGAATGACATGAGGTTAAGTAATTAATGACAATTAAAAAAAAAACATTTTTGGCTACTTATTATTTATTTTATTTTTTTCTTTGCAATCATTCTGCATGAAAGAAATAAATTGTATCACATCACTCTTTGGTTATCCGCAGTCACAGGGTGTTCTCTGAGCTAGTGGACCTCCTAGCGGAGTAATTCAGCAGTCACAGGGCCAGTCACGGAACTAAACCCAGCATTTGTCAGACCTCTCCCCCAGAGGCATGCCTCTCAGATGCCACAGAGTGCTTGAGCTCCCATAATGCTCTGCCACCGAGCACTACAGACAGAGTATGGAAATAAAAACAAGAATAACAGCATAAGCAGAACACAAAGAGGAAAAGATCTGAGGTACAGCTTTTCAGCTGTTTGGAAACTAGAGGTGTGGGAGCGTACCACGCTGAACTAATACTCTTAAATATCTGTTCTTGTGCAATTAGCAGTCCCCACACACGTCCCTTTACACCACTTTGAGCTATGTGTCATCTGTCATCCCATTCCTAATAAATGTGTCTGTCAAGTCCTCCCTCCCAGCTCTCTGTTGACTGATAGCTTACTCCAGGATGCTCCTCAAGTGAACAACACTTCTCCGAACATATGCTTAAACATCTCTCTCTCTCTCTCTCTCTCTCTCTCTCTCTCGCTTTCAGTTTTCGGGATCCATTTTGTCAATCAAAAGTAGAAACAATTTTGACTTCCTGCAATATGTGTGCTTTGATGAAATTGCTCATACTATAAAAAGATGACGAAATAATTTGTTATTCTGAAAATACACAAACCTTTTCTATTTTTTTTTAAATATTTACTCTGTGTGTATATGAGTAATTATTGCTACTGGCATATGACTTTGTGACCTTGTGGAAGTGTTGGCATCTTACTGCTGTTCTTACATTGTCTTGTTACCGCAGCCACTTTGACTTCTTTGGAAGTGTTTAGCTGACAGCTACTCTTAATCTACATCTAAGAAATTCTCCAAGAGACAGACACACAGAGAAAAGCTCATGAATCTTGCCTGCTCTCAAACTAAAATCACTTTTTCAAAGTACAGCTCAGTTTTAACACTTCGAAATCAGTTGTACATTGCCCACACTTATGGAATTTGCAAGCAGAAATTGTTTCAATTTTAAACAATCACTTTGAGTGATGTCTACAGTCTGGAGAGTCTGAGTTCCCTCAGCGCTCTGAACTGTCACGCTGTTACCATACAGTATATGGCAGCCATTTCTTCAAACTTAAAGGTGATGGCTTGTGCACAGCATGTACTGTTATACGCATGCTTTGACATTTTTACATGTCATCCTATGCAATTGCCAGGCATCTACATAAGCATCTTAACACTGACAGGTGTACCCTGTAAGCTCGTTTTTGTGCTGCGTACAAATTGAGCATAAAATGATGCAGTGAAACCATACAAAAGTGACATTGAAGCTCTGTGTTGTATTCAGAAGCAGTTCCAGTAAAATGTTTGGAATGGCTGTTTCAGATTCCCTTAAAAATAGTTACACTACCTTCCTAAAGTTTCAGGTTGGGAAGATACAGTATATATGCAGAACAGTGTATATTTGAAACTAGTATGATGTAACTTTATAAATGTCTGTCAGTTTAATCCTTCTTTGCTAAATAAAATATCTGATTTACATTTATGCACTTGAAAGACACATTTATCGAAAGTAGAATAGCATTGCATTCAATGTATTTATCAGTTAATGCATTCCCTGGGAATCAAACCCATGACCTTGGTGTTGAGCTACGGGGATGCTCTACTCCATTTTTTTTTTTTTTTTACATAATGTTATTACTATGGGAGTAATCATGATCTGAATGAAAAGTCATTTAAACTTCAGGTGGGGAAAAAAAATCAGATCGTAAATAATTGCTATGTGAATGTTTAAATCCAAGTGCTTTTTGCAATTATAGTCATAGTACATTGTATGACAATTCTTTTCAGGCCTTGCTGGATAGAGATGAAGAATGGAAAATTGAGCACTGCAGTCTATACTAATATGCACATAATACTTTGCAAATCGTCATACTATTTGATGAGCCATAGAATTGAAAATAATCATTCATGTACAGAGTCAGATGAACACACATTATATATATATATATGTAACTTTATCTTTATGTGGGAAGGACAATGAACCATTTAACTGAGCATTAGCTTCAGCTGAAGTTAACTTAATTTTGTATTGTTGCTAGCTGCATTTAGCTTTTTCTTTCCGCACACAATAATTGTATGACCCCCCGCAGTACTACCGCGGACCCCCTGTTGAAGACCCCTGAGGGTAATGTTTACACAAGGGAATATTAAACAATCTTTTGCGAAGAAATAGTTAAACCAAAAATGAGCCTTTTTTTGCACTGCATAATTTACAGTACAGCAATCGGATTGAACTGATTCGTACTGACACAAATGTAGTCAGTGCCACAAAGACAGTCACAGAAAGCGAGAGCCCTAGAGAGGGGCCACTCCCCGTTTTTCCTTATAAAAAGCTCTGCACTGCACCGCAGTCGAGGCTGAAGTCAGTGGGCAATGCATTAATGCAGGCAGTGGGACTCAGGCAGGAAGTACAGCGGTTCTACTCACTGATAAAGTCCTCAGTAGGCCCTCGTGATCAGGGATCAGGGTACAGTGGTACCTCAGTCTGTCAAAGTGGAAGATGATAACAGAAGCAGTTGATAAACCCTGGTGCACACCGGCTCTTCTGCCGCTCTCATCAACAGTCTAGAAACACCTTCCCACAGCCTGTCTTCTCTGCTTTCTTATTTCTATTTTAAAAAATCGTCAATTGTCACACTGCCACGGTGTCCATAGCATCCGCTCATAGATGTGTGCATTGACTCAAGTGTTAAGTGATTCTCTGTGAGAGATGGAACCTATCTGTTAAGTGAATGCTGTTATGTGGAATATGTTATGTAAGAAACTGCTTTTTATTTAGACTCAGTACTCCCTTTAGAGATTAAGACCTTTCTTATAATACATTGTATCTTGTATGCATATACAATCTCAATGAGCGGTAGAAATTTGAAACCTTCACTTGACGTCAAACATCGATTATTGTTTTGGATAAAGTGTTGTGCGTTCATGGCTGAATCATGTCTTGCCCTACAATCTGTTGAAGTTTAGTGGTGATACTATATTTAATTCCAGGTACATAAAACTAAATAAATAATGAAAGTCTAATTTAATGATTTATTTGATTATTGGGACCCACTTTATATTAAGTGGCCTTTAACTACTAAGTACTTACATTTTAATTAATAATTTAGTACAATGTACTTATTGTGTACATACATGTTTTTACATTGTACTTATATTTAAAAAAAAAAAAAAACTACATGTAATTACATCTGTATTTAATTTCTGTAATTACATTTATAATTACACTGTTGACCCATACCTTAAAATTAACCCACCCTTAAACTTACCCATACCTCCAACCCTCTCCCTAACCTTACCCCTATCCCACCTCAATAGCAGCAACAGTGTTTTACAATACAATATGAACACAATAAGTACATTGTACTTATTTTTTATTTATTTTTTGTAAGTACATAGTAGTTAAGGCCGCCTAATATAAAGTGGGACTGATTATGTCTGTGTTACACTGCAATCCTGCAATGACAAGAAACATTCACATTAAGTTCCTAAATTCATAATATCTTTAATATAGTTATTCATCAAAGGGGCTTCCTCAGACAGCATGCAGGAATGTACCTTTCAGTTTGGCCAGGAGCAAAAACATTTAAATCAATGCTAAAGCTTTAACCTAAATGCCATCTCTCCAGAGCAAGAAAATCATTTCTCTGGCTTCCTCTACTCTGCCCTAAGACCTCTGCGGTGATCATTGAAGGGGAGGGAGCTTTGCTATCAGACTCATTTACAGACATGACAGGAAGATCAAACAGCACATCTCCACCCCTATCCTCTCCAGATGTCATTGTTAATGCTAAATCAGTGCTGTTTCTTCATTCTGATTTGTATTGGCTGCCTTTTCTGCTAACCAGGTACAGGAGCATGTTTATCCTGTGATTGCCCTTGACATTTTAATAAGAAACGTCGAGCCCTTGACCAAAAGCTTCTGCGGGGAAACCAAATTCTAAGACTGACAGACAAAGTTGAAGCCACTGATGAATGTATTTTGCCACATTCGGTTGTTTTCCATGATTGTTAAATCAAAATGTTACTGTTGTAAAACAGGAATAATACCAAGTTTTTCAGAAATTAATTGTAAAAATTGGTGGCGTGTGGAAATAAATCAACAGCGTAATGGACTGCTTTCGTTTTCTCAGATTAAAAAATCAAACATCTTTCAGCTTTGTTCTGAGCCCTAGAGTGAGTAAATTAGAGAATATCTCGATATGAATATGCCAATTTGACTTTGATTTTTCATTTTTTCATGTTGCAGCAGGTGGTTAATCCTTAAAAATACACGTTCATGTTTGTAAGCTAAATTAGCAAACGCAAACAAATCTCATTTCTTAAACACCCCCACCCACCCCGCATTTACAACATTAAATGATTTATCTTTTGGCTTGGCTAAGTGCATGCTTTCTTCCTTATTTTGTATTTGTTTCTGTCTGAATTTGACTTGATTGAGTTTGCTATGCTGATTTTTTACCTGCACTTCAGTGCCATATAGATGAAAAGAACAAAGGATTAAGAATTGGGAAAAGAGGCAGAAAGACAGAAAGGGGAAGATGACAGGTAGGATCACAAGATTTCCATTTGTTCAGTCCCTCTGAGCAATTTAAAGCAAAACACTTCCTCTCCTCAGTGTTTCCAATTTTTGGCTTGCTGTTTTTGTAGTCTGCGAGGAGTTGGCGGAGCACTCCATTCGTCAAGCTTTTTTTCCAATTTAGTCCTGAGATTACACGACTATAACTTCAGTTCCTTCTTTGAAAAAAGACATTAAACATGAGGGGCTTCACTGTGGGCTATACTTGTTGTCTTGCCGGTGCTTAGCTATGCTATTGGAACATTTAACAAGTTTTTTCGAGTGAGGGAATACCGTGTTTAATTTAACATGTTGCCACATTTGTAACATGTAGTATATTAAATAAAGGTTTAAAAGTCTGCAACCTGAAAATGAGATTTTCCCAGTAAACAGAAATTAATCTCACTGGCATAATGAAGATGCAAAGGGAACTGACCCTAAAACGCCATGGTCGATGTCGAAGGAAAATAATTATGGCTTAAATAATCTTAATAAAAAAACAGAGGACAGATCACTTGCTCCCAAGCTCTGTGAGAACTGGAAAAAGGAAAAAGAAAAAAAAAAAATATTAAGAAGGGGTGTGGGAAATGAAATGGCGTCAGACTGAGTCCCAGTTTAGGATTATTAATATGTTCAAATACTAGTACGGTACTGGTCTTTTTTTAATGTAGTTCATTTTTTTTTTTTTTTACACACAACGTGACTCGTGTGAACTCTAGTGCATCTTTAGTTTTTTTAGGCAGTACAAGCTGAAAAATTATACACTTTGGTCACTATATTTCAGTTTCATTTTCCCTGGGGTTGCACCCAAACCATTAAGAAGACAAGCACACATCCTTTACCAGAGGTTATTAGAGACAAGGCGCTAAGGTTCATTAAAACATTTCAATTAAATCATCGGCACACAGGGAGAAGGATCATTACCTACAGAGTGTGCTCTGTTTTCTGAATTTCATGCTCAGGTGGCCAAGAACTCCTCCACTGAGTGCTGCACATTGATTGAAAAGATGACGTCCTCGTGCTTGGCTCTGGTTTTAATGGCCTGTTCAAAAGCCCAGCGTGGCCTTAAACTTCCTTACATGCCAAAAACAGGAGTCATATTTTACACTTTTGTTGCAGCTATTGACTTAGTCAAGGTTTCTTGCATCAAAAACATACTTTTCTTTTACCACAAAATTTGGGACATTTTTCATCTGACTTTTTTTTTTCTTTAACACATTAAACTAGCTTTACCAAAAGCTACCAATATTCCCTTTTCAGAGGTTCACTTGATGGTTACTGATGTGTAAATGCAACCCATACAACCACAAATATTTCATTTTTTTTTGAAGATTTATTAAGATTTTTTTTTTTTACTGAGAAACAGAAAATCCTGTTTTCTGTGACAAGTCCCCTTTAAGGGCATCTCAAATCTCAAGTTTCTTGCTAGTGATGGATTATGCATCCCCTTTAGCCATAATTTATCATTACTGTCTGCCCACCATGGCCTGGCACAGGTTTTTTAATTGGTTAAGATATGTGCATGCCTGAATGATAATTATTGCTTGTTAGGAGTGTTTCCTATCATCCATTAGAGGACATGTGTCATGGGAATCTACCTACTGCCCCATTAGAAAGGCCCCCAATGTATTCTCTGCATATAATTGTGAATATTGCTGATGATGTGTTTCTTGTACTAAAATCGGCAATTATATAACAGATAAGGATGTGCCCGAATCTGAATCTGGTATTCGTAAAGGTCATGATGTGTACTACGGTGTATGAAAAAAAAAATCTTGGGAGCCATAATTGTTATGCAGGACATTGAAATCATGCGCATTGGCTTCTTTCTCCCACTTTCGAGATTTGCATTCACACGTAGCCCACTCTACTATGGATTGGCACTACTTACCACACATTTCACAAGATTAGATGTTTGTCAGTGGTGCTCAGGATGTGCAAGCCATTCGCCATCGTCCTATCAGTCATCTCTTCTTACCTCTCTCTGTTTACGTGGTAAGTGAAATGTTATGTACTGTTATGTAAAAGGCAACCACTACCAAGCGGCTAACCATGATCCTTTAGTGGTTCCATACACGCACTATTCGTTTTCCATGCCTTTGTGAATACGGATTCGCTATTCGGGCACATCCCTAATAACAGTGATTGTATACCTACAGCATGTTTTATATGAACCCTAGTAATCTTATTAATAATCACATATTCTGTTTCAAGAGATATCTTAAGCTTTTCTCTTACCTTGAGGCAAAATGCAGGTTTGTGTATTTTAGGATGAAATGAAACTGGCTTATGCTCAGGGCTAGTGACCTAAAGGTTGCTAGCTTGATCATTGCAATTAGCAAGCCATGAGCTTTTAGCAATGTGCCCCTAAGCAAGGCACTTAACCTCAAGTTGCTTACTATTCCTTCCTTGCCTGCTACTACTTCTTTTTTTTAAGGCATTGAAGAATTTGCACTTTTGCTCTCTTGAACTACAACATGCCTAATATAATTGTGTACTCTTTTATTTAACAACTATTTTCTTCATTATAATTTAGTAGTCACCTTAGGTACTTTTTTTTAAGGGATTGTTCACCCCAAAAAAGAAAATTCTGTCATTAATTACACTCTTGTCATTCCAAACCAATGTCATTCCAATGAGTTGATGGTAAGCATTTAATGACATCATTTTCATTTTTGAGTGAACTATCCCTTCAAGGCCTCTTTTGTTTGGAATTTTGCCTTTAGACATATGCGACTCTGTTAATTGATTCAAAACTTGTGTACTCCATAAGGAAGATGGCAGATTTCAAATCACACACTTCCAGGGGAAAACTGCCATTTAGATGGATGTGAATGGTGCCTTTTTCCAGGTATTACAGGCTCTCTTGAAGCATCTCAAGTAAATAGTGTTTACATAACGGTGTGTTGGCACTAATGCACCTAAAAACGTGCCTTCTGTTCAGTTCCGTTGTACTAAATCTAGCTGTTTTTAACACTAGAACACCCAGTTCTACATTAGAAAATATGTTTTAAACCTGGAGTTTGCCACTTGTAAATGCTCTACAGTCAGAGCTCCAAGTACAAGTTCAAGTGCTGGACAGTTTATGTAGGACATGAGCTGATCCCTGCTCTCTCTGTCTCTTTTTTTCTAGCTAAGGAAGGCTGTTATGGACCACATATCTGACTCTTTCCTGGAGACCAACGTTCCTCTGCTGGTGCTGATAGAGGCGGCCAAGAGCGGTAACGAGAAAGAGGTTAAGGAGTATGCGCAGGTCTTCCGCGAACACGCCAACAAGCTGGTGGAGGTGAGTAACACATAACACTCCCTCACTCAACTCCCTCATCACATTCAGCCCTTAGCAGATGATTCTTATCTGGAGCACCACGGGCCACTATCAGTCAGAGCACGAGGTGGCCTTTAGGAAGTCATCCGCCAAGCCAAGGCAATTTAATCCAGGAATATTGTGCAGTGGAGCTCAATTCTGTAATGACAAATTTGTGTTTGATAACATGGATTCGGATCACAGAGGGGGAATGACACCAGGGAATGGCTTCAACATTTTCTTTTTTCCTCTTTAATATCTCTCGTGTCTCGACTTCAAAGATGCATTTCATTCCCATTATCAAAGAGCAGTATGGCGACTGAGGTAAAGCGGCTGAATGGGAAAGAGACGCTTATCTGAAGGTTGGTGTTAAAGGTTGATATGTCAAAAATGCAAAAGGGCACATATCTTATACTGAACTGAACTTTTCGAAAGCGGTAGAGGATCACTTCTGAGTAAAACAGTTAAATCCTGACGTGGTCTCACGCTTGCTTTTGCTCAATATATAGACTTTAGCACAAACACGTATGAGTGCACACATTTCCCTGGCTATATACAAGGGGGCATACACCACAGTTTTATTTCACATTTTACAAAAGAGTGAGATATT
This sequence comes from Carassius gibelio, assembly GCF_023724105.1. Classification (NCBI taxonomy): domain Eukaryota; kingdom Metazoa; phylum Chordata; class Actinopteri; order Cypriniformes; family Cyprinidae; genus Carassius; species Carassius gibelio. The sequence goes on along the minus strand of NC_068396.1, from coordinate 26,304,449 downwards.
CTGTTTTCTGTTTAAAGAAGATCTGCTTTTGACTCTTAAATACTGAGTTCAGCACTCAATTTTAAGCATGGCATCAATAATGTTAAACAGTTGGGCTGGTCCGAATAGCATTTTTTTGAGCCTCAAAGCTTCGGTAGCAATCAACACCGAATATTTGAAGCTTCGGAGGGTGGGGCTGAACATATTCTTCTCTCTAATGAAGGCAGGAATCACTGTGTGTTTGTCTGTTTGCATTTATATTATGTTGAAAACCGTTCATCCAATTGACTTCACGCATGGTGCGCGTCTTGCTGCGGACCCAGTGTTGCATTTTGGTGCAATATGGACATGCTACATGTTCAGAATTAATCAACTTTTAATAAACTACAGAACTACTGTTAAAAGCAATACTTTTAATATAGACAAATTATTATTAGGCTGGGCTACTGTACGTTTTTATGGCTGCCATATTTGCAAGTATTTTACAAGCTAATTAAGTGCACGTTTTTATCATGTGTAAAATAAAGGATATAAGCAGCTCATTGTTTTTTTTTTGTTTTTTACCCTAACGATATGCTGTAGTACTCGGGTGATTTTTCTTGATGCGCTGTAGTGGTAGGCCAGTTTCAAATCGCATATCTGGCACACTGGGTTTGTCTTGTCCTCACTCAATTTAAAGTCCTCCCAGCTGAGGTCTTCGAAATGTATATCTTCTCTTCCAGGTGGACTGAATCATGATGTTCATGACATTCACTCATGGGCGATTCATAAGCCTCTTTTCCACTATCGGGCTGAACGGTTCTCTTTGCTTAACTGTTCCATTCCATGCTGATCTGGGCCAGTCAGCACGGATACGGTTTCACTTTTCACCGTGGTGCTTAAATGGAACTATTTGGAATGCAATACAAATGCATCAGTCGTTGCCTTGGTTGTGTAATATAAATAGCGATATGGACAATGATCAGATATTTCTGTTTTTCGGAGTCCTTTTTTATCAGAAATTTACTTTGTTCGAGTACAGAAAAAAAAGACAACTCTTGACATGAAAAATAAAATAAACAGAAGGAGACAACCGGTATAATATCAATAAGGACAAATGTTTCCGGCAAAGACCAGACTTTCCAGACATTTTTTTCTTTTTTATATTGAATGAGGCTGTGACGAGTGGGGTAGGGACAAGAGCCGTGGGAAAGGAGCGACGCCGGAATCATACAAAAGAAGGATACAAAAGAGGAGCGACGACAGTGAATGACGAGAGAGGACCATGCATGGATTTTTTTTTTTTGTGTTTTGTTTTTGTTTGTGTGCGGCAGTTGTCCGCGAGGGGCTGACGTGCTGTTTTGAGTTTATTTGGTTATTAAAGTTTTCATTTAAATGTTCGCCGGTTCCTCCTTCCTCCTTCTCCCCGTGACTGTGAAGTTTTTATGTTGTTACACTGGTGCCTGAACCCTGGAGGAAGGAGGGACGTGCTGCCAAAGATCCCTCGCCACTGTGGTAAATCCGCGGTGCCATCGAGCAGGGCGAGAGTCTGCCACCGTGGACGCTCGAGGCGGTGGGCTGGAGTGAGTTGCCGGGGGGACGGATGAACAGGCTGCCAGCCGTTCCAGATGTGGAGGGATGGCTGCCATCCGTGAGGGAGTGGAGGAAATGGCGCCATTTGCCAAGGGGCCAGAGTGGGGAGGAGCAGGGAATGGGGTGCTCCTGCTGGCTGCCCAAAACCGAAGGAGCCGTCACCGGCCACTGGGCGGTGGAGGAGTGTCGTGCCGTCCACCGAGGGTCATCCAGTGCCCCACCAGGCATCGCGGAAGAGTTCACACAGCTATATTCAAGCGCGAATGAAGACCGTTTTGCGGGGAATGGCAGGTGTTAAAAAAAAGGATTATTCAAATTTCGAATGCCAACCCAACAAACAAATATTAAACTAATCAAATATTCTCGTCCAGCCCTAGTAAACAGTCTGAGAGAATAGTTACCAGTGCTTTTAGACAGAAGGGGACAGTTTTAAGATCAAGTTCGATACTATATTTACTATTAAAGGATACTCCACCCCAAAATTTAATTTTTTGTCGTTCCAAACCCATAAAAGTGTTGTTAGTCTTTGGAATACAATATTTTGGATGAAAAACTGTACACTATTCTGTGTCAGCTGCCACACAAGGATAAGTTTTCTATGTGTATTTACCCTTTGATTTGAAGGAAAACAGTGCATCCTTTGCAGTGCGGCTGACACAGACGAGCCTGCATGCGTTCAGCAGATACTGTGATTAAGTGATTAATGTCAAAATTTTGGGGTGGAGTAACCCTTTAACATGCTTAAATTGGACTTCAAAATATGCATATTATCATACACAATTACCTTCAAATATTTTCTCAAAGATTAATTAATATTACCTAATTGTGTCAATTTGTGTATTTGAAGAAATATTCATGTCAAACATCTGACAAAAGATTTTGATCATAAGTCATCATCGACCTCCACTAATTAATTAATTTAACTGATTCTAAATTTAATTAGTTTATTTACTAACTGATATTACATGGAACTGCGCTAATAAAAACAAATACATTCGTACACACACACACACATGCGGTTACTGAAGAGGACGATTAAAGGAATTTGAATGAAGTCCCAGGAGTCTAGTAACTTTAGTTATTTGTTCTTAGATTGCACCAAGAAAATCACAAAAACAGAGATCTGTCTTATCAGAGATCTGTCTTATCTTTACTGCTTAAGACCAATTTGCAACTATTTCAGCAAGAAATTAGGTTTGTTTGTTTTACTTGTCTGCACTGAAAAGCAGGTTTAGAGTATTTGGAGATTCGCTTGTAGCCTCGTCTCAGGGAATCCTGGCACCTCGGATTGGTTGCAGATCTCTCATTTGGATGACTTCTTTTGGGAAAACCCTCCTGGTGATTGGTTGGTTGCATGGTTAGTAGGAGCTTCAGAAGTTCATCTGATAGTTTCGTTGTTTGCAAGACTTCGAAGATTTCAGGCAGTCACAAAGTTTCAATGGAGTGTTTTGAGTTCTGGATGACAAGAACGCTAGCAGCATGTTGGGATAGGTAGTTCAAGCCATGGTGAAGAAGCAAGCACACTGAATTCGTTTAGACATTGGGGTTTTGTCTGAGCTGATTTGGTCCATCCCACGATGCAATCTTACAATCGACTTGTTGCAAGGCGGAGCATGCATACCTTAACATGATGCTTCAATTTATCACATGGGGAAAAATCTTTGCAGGTTTTGTTTAATAACTTATGTGACGTGTCATACAACACACACTATTCAAAATAACATCTTGAATTCCATTCATTTCAAATATCACGAGCTGAAAAGTTCAGTTCGTAGAAAGAGTCATTAATTATTGATGATTCCTACAGGGAAACTCTTTTGAGTGGATAACAACCTGACAGGACACCGACTCAGGATATTGACATCACATGATTAGTTTATGATTCGTTTTTCTGATGAGTGGGAGTATTTCAGAACAGACGTTCTCTGTTCTGAGTCATATTATCACTTCTCTTAATGCTGACATACTGTAATTAGGTTTTTAGCAACTCTTCTCTTCGACAGGAAACAAGTCCAGACAATTTGAGCATTGTTGGTCCGTAGTTAATCATTAATAGCTTTAAGGCGGCAGATGGGAGAAAGAACAATCTTTTTATTCCTTTGGAAGTAGCCGATCGTGCAGTTTATTTGTGTGTTTGGTTTTGGCTGGTCTTAGCTGGTTAGTAGCTTTTTTTAGTTTTTTTTATTTTTTTTTTATTTTGGTCACTTGCTGATCATGCTAACAACATGCTAGTCACTTTGCTAATCATGGTAAAACGTGCTAGTCACTTGGTAGTCATGCTAGCAACAAGCTATACACTTGTTAAACATGCTAACAACATGCTAGCCACTTGCTAATATTAATAACAACATGCTACAGACATGCTAGTCACTTGTTAATAATGCTAATGACATGCACCACTTTCCTATCATGCTGGAAACATGCTAGTGGCATGCTTGCAACTTGCTAATCATTCTGATGACATGCAAGTCACTTGTTAGTCATGTTAACAACATGTTATTAATGCTAGTCATGTTAGAATCATGCTAGTCACTTGCTAAGCATGCTAACAACGTGCTAGTGACTTTTTTAATCATTGTCACAACATGCCAGTCACTTGCTAATCATGCTAACAACATGGCACAGGCATGCTAGTCACTTGCTAATCATGCTAAGGACATGCTATTCATTTGCTAGTCATGTTAACAACATGCTAGAGACATAAGTCACTTGTTAATCATGCTTGAATATTGCTTGTGACATGCTAGTCACTTTCTTATCATGCTGGAAACATGCTAGTGACATGCTAGCAACTTGCTAATCATGCTGGAAAAATGATAGTGACTTGCTAGCAACTTGCTAATGACATGCTAGTCACTTGCTAGTCATGATACCAACATGCTAGTGACATGATTATCATGCTGGAAACACGTTAATGACATGCTAGCAACTTGCTAATCATGCGACATACTAGTCACTTGCTAATCATGCTAGCAACATGTTAGTATACAATTTATTATATATTTATATATCTTTCTATTTATCTATTTATTTTTTTCTGACAGGTTGCATTGCCTTCAAAACTTATTTAGTTTTAAAGTTTTAAGTAGTTAATTAGTTTCTAATTAGTTAAAAACTGAAAACCCTCAAACTCTAAGCTTTTAAAACTACTTCAAACCTTCTGGATAGGCTTTTCATGCCAACTTAAAGTTTGTCCACAAACTTTACTATCAAATTTTTATGCATTTTGATACATTTTATGACAACTGAAAACTTTTTTTCCTGTTTGTACTTTTTGTGAAAACAGTGATACTTGATGAATAGAAAATTCAAAAGAACATTAAATTGAATGTTTTTGAGCGATATGAAATTGTTCGCCGTCACTTTTGATCAGTTTAATGTGTCCTTGATAAATAAAAATATTCTTAAAAAAAGGAGACGAATAAATATACTATACTAATGTATCCACCTCTTTTCCCTTTGAGAATGTCCCCAAAATGAGTTTTTCAAATAAAACTACATTCCGGGAACATTTTTCTGCAAATTTGTCCCTAAAGCAGGTAGGTTAGGAACCCACACACAGAATTAACCTGAAGGAAGTGCCGTTCCCTGACTTCATCAAATAAAAGGTTCTCTCACTGGTATGATCTCAGAATAAAGAACAGCCAAGCAGCTCATGTCCGTTTTTCCAGCCAATCAATAGTCACTGTTTCCTGTCGGAGTCAAGGAGCCTGATGAAATAGAGGTCATGCGTTGCAGCGCTCTCTCTTTCGTTTTCTCACTTTTTCTTGCAATCAATAGTAACAGAACTGGTACCTGAATATGAATATAGATTACATTTTATTTGTAAAACAATAATCTTGGGAAATGTTACAACAATTTAATCCTGTAAGAAATACAGGTTAGCAAATGTGAGTATGAGGTAGGCTTTATCTCTTCAGAAAGCCATTCTGACATTCACTTAATGGTTAATGTTAATGATTTCATTTTTTTTCTCATATTCACTTCGTAGACTATGAATGACTGCAAGAACATGCGGTTCTATTGTCTATTGTTCTACAATCCTGTAATGCATTGCATTATAAAAGAACTGGCAATTTAAAAGGTTATTCAATTATTTAAAGAAATGTAGCACAGCTGAGATGTGGTTTATTAATGTGAACCTGTTGACACATGTTTGTTGTCTCACTCTCTTTCTGTCTCTCTCTGGCACACACAGACAGACACACACAATCACACATACTTTGGTGTACAAAAACACAAACGCATCATCCCACACACATATGTCAGCTGTCAAAGGGAAAGCAGAATAGTGATGTAAACTTTGTTGTTTCACGCAGTGTGACTCAATGACCCGTGCATCTCTTGAAAATCTCTGGAAAATCTCATATAATTTCACTCATATTTACATCCATTTACTGCTTCTGCTGACTTTAGATCATCCTCCACACCGGTTGCTTTTAGCAGATCTGCTTAGGTTTGCTAGCCGTAAGGTTAATAACAATGTGTTTGGCTTTGAAGGTGAAGCATGCCATTTTTTAATGTTAGAATGCTTCCTCATACCTCGGTTTAATGTGCAGAGATGGCTTAAAGGGAGAGTTCATCCGTTATGTTGCTCCAAATGTATGTGCTTTCCTTTCTGTGAAACACAAAATAATATGTTTTGAAAGTGAAAGGTAATGGGCTCCAATGTTGGTTTGCACATTGAAATGTATTATATGAAAAATATTAAACCTTATTCAAAACATTATTCAAAATATATTCTGTGCTCCACAAGAGAAAGCATTGCATATAAGTTTGGAGGTGAATAAACGCTTGGTTATTTGAGTGAACTGTCAACATTTTTGTACGACATTTGTGAGGCAAAAATTTAAGGACTATGATTATGTGGTGCTTTCAACTTTCTGTTAGTTTCAGCCAGTGTTGTAAGACTGGTGTGGATGTTGTATTAGATATTAGAGCATTGATTTTTATCCATTGGGAAGTGATTAGTCTTAGACTTAGAGTATGTGCCAGTGTATTGTTGATTAAAGATTACAAAGACAAACTTTAAGCAAAACATTAACCATGTACAAAATTAGATTTCCTAGTGATTCTTGTAAGAACTTGTTAAATATTTAAGTTGGAAAAAAGTAAGATCCAAAGATCACATCATCAGAAAAATTAGACATCATTATTTATTTATTTGTTTATTTATTTCTAGAACTGTACTAGGGCTTTTTTCAGGTTCACATTCACTGCTTTCAGACACTGACCCTTTAGCATAAAAGCAATCTAAAACAAAATCTGCAAATATAATGTGTGGATTTACCCTTTTGAAGAAAAACAAGTAAAATGTCAAAGCCGCCTCTCACCAGGACCCCGTCAGGTTTGTCTCAAAGCCCCTTAAAGGTCATAGGTCACGATCAATAATTGTGTGTGACTGTGGCACATTATCATTGAACAGTTGCTATGTTACATGATATTTTTATCACATAGGTTTCTGTGTTCAAGAAGGAAACACTGTCATTTAGTGGTTAACGCGAGTGTCTGAACATCTTGAAAATACTTTCCTCCCTGATACGAATTGAAAAAAGAAATGGAAAAAAAATGACCCTGCTAATTACCAGACTTATTCTTTTTTGGCCTTGAAATAGAAGTAGCATGAAAAAGAACGAGTGAAAGAAAGAGATAGCTTTCCATGCCTAAGGCAGTGCTGCCATAGCTAGCAGACCTTGTGTGTGGGTGTAGAGAAATATTTATGATGTGAGTATGGTGACCTTAATTAGCAGAGATTGCATTAGAGAATGGACTTGTGTTAATAAAGCGAGGGGACTGGCGTTTTGCTCTCTTGTGTCCCGCTCTCTCCCTCTTCGTCTTACCACCTGTGACATCACAGCTTGAGAAATGAAAATCATCTCTCTAACTGCCGAAGGTTGATTAGCAGTAAAGAAATAGAAACCTAAGCAAGAAGACCAGCTAACGCTTTCATTAGCTTTTTATGCTGATTCTACATCATTTGTTGTTTCTTCTTCAATACTGAAACACACTTTCATACGGAAATGTTACTATAAAAAAGGAAGGGACAGTATATGACAAATGTGTCCTAGTATGATGTCCCATACTTGGAATTTGTATCTAAATACTATCTTAATGATTATTTTTCTAATTTAGTAGGTTTAGGGTCTAAAATATTTATTTAATAGTGGAGTTATATAGATAATAAATCAAGAATTATTATGACTGTACATTTATCCACCTTATTTGTTTATTAATATTATTATAATATAGTTATATTAACACACACACACACACACACACAATCATTTGTAAATACTATCTTGCCAAGACTGTCTACTGCATGATAGTGAGATGAGAATGAGAATGTTGCCATTATATGAGTACTATAAAAAAAAAGCATGCCTCAAATCAAAGATGAAGGCCAACTTCTGAATGGCTGGCAGAAAATTGGATTGTAATAAAAGTGTGTTTCTCAGCTGCCCCTAATCACAAGAAGGATGAATGCATCATAGCTATACCAATCACTGCAATCTGACTTTTATACATTATTTTATTGATGTCCTTCCCATAATTCTCTTGTGCTTATTAACATGGACTTTTAACGAAACATTAACATGCTTTAATTCATTATTAAAAGACAGGTTATAAAGAGTCCCATTCAAGTCGAGATATATGGAATATGTTTAGGTTTATAGAGGTAAGAAAGGCTGATTGGAAGGTGAAGGCTGCAAGGATGTTATTGTCCATCACGATTCAAACAGTGGAACAACTTTGGTCCTTCATTCAGGCTCTTGGCCGCCAACAAACCCTTTAAACCAGCCTGACTATGTTCTACATCCTTGAGGCTTTTCTTCAAAGTTTGCAACTTGTTTTCTTGTTCTGCTCCCTATTCTTTTTCATTAAACTCATGGTTGTGTTCAGTCAATTGCTAACCTGTCCTTCTACCACTTCTGAGGATGGTACATGTTTTTGTCTGCATCCCATGTTCTTCAGAGACTGCAGTTTTTAATGTATTTGTTGTAGACTATTTGGTGGTAACCAAATTTGTCAGTTACCGGCTCTTGTGAAGCTCTTGAGCAAGATATTAAACCTCCGGGTGATCTGCAAATGTTCCGTAGGTTGCTTTTGTGAGGGGAAAAAATTGGCTGCTAAATGATTAGCAAGTTACATCACTCCTCCCTCTGAGCTTTGAGCGTTGTGTACAGTCACAGAAGTCTCTTTGTTGTCTTCATAATACAGAAAAAATGAAGTCCTGACCTGCATCTGTTTGCACTTAAATCTCCATAACCTACTTTTTCAGCTATCTGGCTCACTAGGGATGCTATCCTAAAGAAAGCTTTCAGCCTGGGCTTCAAAAGGTCTCTGCTCTCAGGTCTCGGTAACAAAACTCCCCAATGACATTCCCTGCGGATGACGCCACACGCAGTTGTGCTTTTCCTCATTAGTTTGACGTCTAAACATCCCTTGTTTTATCTGTAATCTGTTTGTATTCCCTCCCATGATAACATTTTATCCTCCTGTAAAGCTTTTGTTTGCATACATTTGAATATGATCTTTTATGGATCACTCATTTTATGTTCCGCTTTGTCTTGTCTTTGTGCCAGCTTTTATTCTGAGTTTTGTGTTTGCATTTTTCATTACTATGTGAATACTTCATAATTATTGTCTTATTTTGATCCCCACCTCTCTGCGGAGAATTCTTAGCATTTTATGTTCCTTTTGAAGAAAAACAAAAACTGAGCTTTAGAACCAAATTCTTGCAGCTGTATCTAAAATGCAGTTATTTATTGGAGTAACCAAAAGGCAGTGTTAACTAGCAAACCGCTTGCTTCATCGATTCAAATGTGCTTTGTAATTTCTTAGAGCCGTGATTGTTCAGACATTGAGTATTATAATATAAGTGCTTTGTTCTAATTAGTGCTTTAATGACTTAGATAATCCTTTGCATATTTTATTCATATTCATTTAATTATAACAAATGAATTGAAATTCGATTAATGTAAAACAGTAGTTTTAATTCATTGCTAGCTGGATAGATTACTGAACTTCCTAGTAGCATCTAAACGTAGAAAAAAAAAAAAAAAACTGTTAATGGAAGTTCACTGTATTTAAAGTACTACATTATGGCCATTGAGACTGTAGGGTCAGTTATGGTTAGGTTTATAGATTTTTGTTGAATTTCTGTAGGTGTGTGAAAGTTTTTCATTGGGAAAGAAAATTAACTATGGGTTAACAGCTCAACATTTTTTTTTTTTTTTTTTTTTTTTTATGTAACATCGTATTTCATCATCTCATCAAATCTTCTGACCAATCAAATGCTCTCTAGAATCCAAAGCGCCCACCCCCCTACACTATAAACAATACAGCCTGATGCTGTGGCTGAGATCGGTCACTTTTTCACCGTGTAGTATTTCCGGGGCAGTGAATGTGCACAATGTTATGATAGGGAATGATTCAGAGAGTGTAAATATGCTTTCAATTGGGGCAAATGAGGTCTGGCCACACATTGTGTCATGCGAACCGCTGGAGTGTGCACAGTCTGAGCCGGACTTAGTTTCTGAATTCATGCATCTGAGTATGTGAGCAGAGCGCGGAGTGGAGCAGTGTGATTTTGACTCGAGCGAGGAGCTGATTTTTAAAAAGTAGGCGCGTTGTGGTTTTCTCTCGCTTCAGGAGCGCTCCACCACTGCTCCATTACGAGTACAATTCATGCCAACGACTCGTAATTTAACTGCATATTTAGCTAGAATTCACATGTTAATCATTTAGCTAGCTTTATAGAGAGGGATCCCTAAAATCAGAAAGAATGTGAAGGCTATGGAATTGAGCGGGAAGTTATAACGTTTAGTTCTCAAGGAATTAGTTAGTTCCTTTTAGATATAGCCTATATATTTTCAGCTGAAAGCTTGATTTAAACAAGTACTACAACACTTATTCAAGCTCTCTCAATAATGCATTCAAACGGATATAATCTTACACTGATACTTCATCTGTATCCGATTTCGAATGAGCAGAAACCTGTAAGAAATGCATCGATCCGTAGATAAAATAACTGACAAAAATGTTTCATCACAAACAAAATTTGCTCCGCAAAAAGCGGCAATTATACCTTTTAATGCTGACTTATGTTATTAGCTTGTCATTTTGTAGGAAAACAGTTTGCACACTAGTGTTCCAATAAGCCATTTTGAAACTGTTAGTTAATTTATTTTTTTAATATACGTTTTAAACAGAAGTTGAACTGTGGTTCAAACATGCTGAAGTGAATTACTTCAGATGCGGAGTGTTGTTTCTGATATCGGTGAGCGTGGAGTGGAGCGCGGAGTGGAGCGAGCAGCAGGAAATGGGGAACCTGGAGCAGAGTGATTATTAAATTCTTAGAACGCGGAGGGAAAATTGTTCATGCTCCACTCCACTCACATACTCTGGTCCAAATATTCAAATGAGCTGTGTTTTTCTGATATTTTTTTATTTCAGGAAACTAAAGGCCATTGTCTTGTGTATTGCGAGTCACCTTACCAACATAGCTCTGGTCTTTTCAGGTCACCTTAATCTGGAACAGCTCTCCTTCCTTTATATTCAGGGCAAACAGCGCCCATATCTCTTGTAGAGTGTGACTTTAAGTGCCACTCCAGTTCATGAAGTCGCATAGACTTGAATTTAAAGCACCGACCTTCCCGATGAGATGAAGGGTGAAAGGCTGCCGCCTTTAATGATTATGCAGAATCAATATCGACCTAAATGTAACCAATATTGAATCGGCCTTCAGGCCTTCATGATTTCAAATGCATTGCTGCAGCCTGTAAATATTATTCTGCAGGAAAGCGTGGCCATGCTGCATTAAAAGGTGTGCCGAACACGATAGATGGCTATTGGAACAAGTCTATTTTGTGGTGACCCAGACCTTTGGACTGGCGTAATCCCTTCTCAAGCAGAGTTATTGGCCTCTGAGGAAATCTAACGCAGAGGCACCTCCACATTTGGGAGGAGCTACGGACAGATAGATCAGCTTCTCCCTCCTTCACCTTCTCCCTGTAACGCATTACTTTTTGATTTCTACCTCTGCAAGCACCATTTGTCATCACATACTGCCGCATCATGGTGTTGTACACCTGTACTGCAAGGCTGGCCAGTGTCCCCTATCAACTTAGAAAAGTTCATATATAGAGGGGTTTTCAGGTAGCTTTGCGGGTAGGTTTCTTGGAGCATCTTGGAGAGGTTGCACTTTCTATTATTCAGAATATATATATATATATATATATATATATATATATATATATATATATATATATATATATATATATATATATACGTGTGTGTGTGTGTGTGTGTGTGTGTGTGTGTTGAAAAATAAAAAATGCAACCTCTCCAAGATGGTTCAAGAAACCTACCTGCAGCTTCCTAAAAAAAAAAAACTCTGCAAGCGTATCAAGGGCAAAAGCTGTTTTACACTCAAACGATGGTCACAGTACTGATTTGCATGTAAGTTTCTTGAAGTGTCTTGCAGGACGTTGCCACAGTTCTTCTTGATAAAGTCTCAGTTTGTTCTGTTTCTTCATGTTATTCCAGACAGACTGAATGATTATGTGATCAGATCTCTGCATGGAGAACTGGCTGTTGTCAGACTCCTTTTGCAAAAAAAAAAAAAATAATAATTCACTGGATTATTACAATTATTTGCAATAAAACATTATTAAGATGGTGAAAATTAACAGCATTTTCTTGTACTTTTTTTTTTATCAATTTAATTAATTATTGCTAAATATGTTAATTTATTTTAATTTCTTAAATACAGTACTTTCAATGCTGATAATAATGCTTCTTGAGCATCAAATCAGTTAAATGATTACTGAAGGACTTTTATATTATTTAAAATTAACATTTGCTCTTTACAAATGCAGAATGTGACATTATTGTATGACGATGGACTGTCTTAACTAAGCAAATTGCCCAGTCATGACTGATTTTGCTTGTGCTAATGTATGTATAAAGGTGATTAAAACAAGGCAGGAGCGAATCAATAGCCTGATTGGATCATTGGATAATTTGTGGTTAGAGTTACAAGGAACCATTTTATGAGCCACTTTATAGCAAGAATCAGATAAAGCCATAGCATTATAGCAGGTCACTGCTGTGTTTAAAGTGTCAATACCAGGATTGATGGGGCTCATCTAATCCACAGCTGATAAATTAATGATGCGTATGCTGACTGACTGATATTTCTGGTGATTCTACAGCTGGTCAGCAAAAATTTAATTTGTCAAACAATGGACCATTTCAGTTGTAAATGTATCTTTCTTGGTATACTACTCCCTATAATAAATCTTCTTAATAAGAAATCCACAATAATGCATGTTTGAGTTTTTCAAACACTTAATATAAAGGGTTGAAATGAATGAACGTAAATGAGAGCATCGTCTTATAATGCTGTGCTTACTAACTTTTGTATTCATTTTGTAATGCAATACAAACCATTTTTTATATATATATTTTTCCTAATAATATGTGAAAAAAACATAATATGTTTTTATTTAAAATGTATGTAGAAAATAACTACTGTTAGTGCTGTTGCATTTGCAACTGTTCAAATAATGTTACAACATATATTTTTTGTTTGTAAAGTGTTAGTAAATTATAGTTATATATTGACAGCTCTGAAAAGAGAAAATACCATAAATGCAATCTCCAGATCAATATATCTGTAAGATGTGAGTTGGGATATGTGTGTTATTTATTTAAATGTTTATGTGTTTATTTAGTTATTTATGCAAGGCTTACCAGTATTGTTAATTTATTTAATATTGATAAAATAAGGCATCATTCTATCATGACATCACAAGCCATCCATCCCGGCTTAAAAAGTTCTTCTAGTGTCAGTAGTTTGAGCGAAGGTGAAACATTTATCACTAAAATAAGTAAAGTACCTGCTGTGGGACAAATGATCTTGGGAAGTCATTTTTCTGAGCGAGAAGGAAGTTGCTATAATTATTTTTTCCCTCCATATGGCAGTTCCCCTGTCCATAGTCTCTTGCCTTAGACAGACTTTAGTGAGATCAGAGATGGCGCCAGATGCACTTGTTTGCACGGGTTAATCTCCGGTAATTGAATATCTCGGGCAATCGGACAATCTAAAGCTGTCCAATTTCAACTTTTACTGCTCGGGGCCAGGCTGGCCATGTTAAAAAGAAAGAAAAATAACATTAGAGGGAATCAGAATGCCGGTCTGTGGAATTAGCTTATCATATCCAATTGAAAACACTGTAAATGCCGCTTAGCTGGCTGTTCCCCTGCGGGTAGTTAGCGAGGAGAGGACAGAGGAGGACATCTAATGCTGCAGATGTCAGTGTGCGGGAACAATGGGGAGTTTTTGTTCTGTATTATAGGGTTTTCATCAGCATCCACCCACCTCTGATTAAGTGTGTGATTTGACAGTACCTTCTGATTGTCCCAATGATGAGCACTTGTCAGGGTCGAATGGAGACTTACCGGCAGTGTAGCATCTAAAATATATACATGCTTGAATAGTTTAATATACACTTTGTGCAGGCTTTGTGAGAGAAGTTGTTATTTGATGGTTGTCAAATACAAGTAGTTCTCTGTAAAATCTATGTTTGCTCTCCTTGAATATATCCTATCAGTTAAAGGTGTGCCACAACTTTTCACTTTGGTTTCCAGCGCATTTTTTGAATTTGTAGCACTAGGTAACAACATAGCTTTTGAAAGCTGAAGATGTGGATGTTTGTCCGTGGCTGGAATCCAGGAATTGTGGATTCATTAGTCATACTTCTTAACAAAATGTGTATGAATTGATTGATTTTTATTTATTTTTTATATTAAAACCAATGGTCTTTAAATTTAAAATGACAATTATTCAGGACTGCTATTAAACACAGTGATTAATTAGACATTACATTGTGAAATTAGCTGGAAACTAAGGACAGTGATCAACACTGCACTCCAGTACCTTTCATGACAGTGTATGCAAATGTAAACAACTTTCTGAGGCACATACGTCCCTCTCTTGACATTAGCTATAATTTAAGTTAGCTTTGTTATGTGCATCACAAAGCAAGCATTAAAGCAGTCTGTACCTGTCTTCAGCAGAACCTGTGTGCTCTTTTAGCCCAACAATCAGTTCTTCATTCACAATGCTCTACCTAGGGTCCGATTGTGTGTGCCTGTGTGAGAGATATGGCTGAAGGGTGGGTGAAACTGGATGCTAATACGCATGGAATTTATTACCTTACAGATGGACGATTCTCAAGTGTCTGCTACATGATGCTCCATCTCCCATGTGCTATTGGTCTCAAATGAAAGGCTATCTCTATTTCCTCCTACAGGATCCTCTTTGCACATTTCTCTACCAATCTTTGCTCCACCTGCTACCCCCTACATCTGTACAGCTCCATATGCTGTGTCACCAACACTTCACTTCAGCATCGAAAAAAGACAAGAACTCATTATTCTTGCTCTTGTTACTCTGGCTAGGCTCTTTTCAATTTGTTCGGTTGTCTGCAAAAAGGTGAAGAGACACTCATTATAACATAACAATGTTAATTTTAAAGGGAGTCATGCATCAGTTTCAGGGACCCTTTCTAAACCCTATTAATACTACTACTAATAATAATTAAAAAAATGATAAATTAAACTAAATTAGGCAATTACACAGTCTGCTTCATATGATGTTGGTATTAGAATTTTCCAAAGTCGAGCTGGGTCGGTCAGTTTTATAAATTGCCACAGAGAAAACTGTCTGCCAATTGCGATCACGGTATTTCCTGCAGATGATATTGATTGTTAGAAGCATTTCATGAGCACAAATTAATGCACTTCTCTCTACCAAACAAAAGGTTAATGGTTTGCCAAAGAGCAGCGGACACCACAGCGATCTCCACTCTTTTTATCGGGTTGCTGGCATCATGCAGGCTGTGATAAGTAGGTATGTGTGGGTACTGCATTTACAATTCACAACAACGCAGAATATCGCTATTTGTAACACATACACACAAGTCCATTTCCTGCTGGCAGCTTTCCATAGTATTTCTGACACTGCATGATAACAGTTATGCCGCCTCATCGCCAGCTATAAAATCTCATAACGCTCACAATTTGTTCTCTATTTTTCCTCTCCACGGTAGCCATCCAAATCTTGGACACATTAGAAAGTTTTTGTCTCCGTGCCATTTGGAAAGGCTTTCAGGTATCTCAATAGGAGGTGTTGCAAATCATTTTTCTTAGATTCACTTTCTGCCATTCATACGAAGACATCAGGAGAGCCTTTGAACAATGTTTCTGAAGAATTACAGCGCGCTTGGAAAATTAGTTACAGTATGTCTACCCTGTTGCTCTTTATGGTTTTTAGTAATTAGAGCTAATGAAATGACACTTTACCATTATTAGGCCATGTGGATAACAGCGTTGTTTATTAAGAGATCACTGCGCTTCTTAGCACACATCTGCGTCTCCAGTCAGGCCCTTGAAGGGAGAACTTTGAAGCAACTACCTTATTCTTGCAGCGGACGTGATCTGATGATGCGAGCAGGGCAGACTAGGTTGGAGTGGGTGCTTTTTTATTTCATTTATTATTTTTTTCCAAACTTCTATCTGCTTCTGCTGATGAAACATTATCATGAGGTCATGAGCTGAATTCTAAATGTCCGTCTACAGATGGTTCTTCAGGGTCTGGATCTGAATGGCAATCAGCCGAGCTGACAGGCTTCGCTGTCACTTTCAAGTGTGCAAAGATATATGATAGCCGTCTCACAGAAAACATGCAAATATGTCATCATTTCCTGGCTTCACTAACGTTTTTTTTTTAGAAATAGGAAATATAAATACACGGACTAGAGAACTTTTTTTTTTTTCAGAATTATTTGATGAATAAACAGTTCAAAAGAACAGTATTTAAATTGAAATATAATAACATTTATAAATATTAATTTATTAAATAATACCGACCTTAATTCTATCTCTCCTGAGAATTGTATTTATTTATTTATTTGATTGATTGATAGATCCAGAAATTTGATCCTAAAAGAAACTTTAGAAATAAAAGGGACACATATAAATATCTACTCATTTTTATTTGTATATAAAAAAAATAAAAATAAAAAAAAGTCTGAAATCAGTGCAGGAACAACTGTGTTTTATGTAACACAATCAAATCTTTAAAAAATATATATTTTTTTTTTCTTTCTAAAATTATGTACACCGTAGTACTACTGTTACGTTAATGTCGTTTTTTTTTTTTTTTCAGTTTATTTCCATGTTCCTTCCAGTTCCTGTCCTGATTATTTAATGTGTTTCCAGGTGTTCCCCATTTAGTTCTATTGATCCCAGGTGGGTCTCATTAGCTCCCTTATTATTTAATCTTGTGTGTTTTCTCATCCGGTACTGAATGATCATCAATCCGCATGCCCTATGTGTGATTTCTCATGTGCAAATAAAGTCTGTTATTATTTTGAACTCTCCTCCTTCTCCTCTCTCCAATGCAGTAGGCACTGCATGACAGTTACCAGTAAAAAAAAAAAAAAAAAAAAAAAACAATGCAGAGAACAAAACCATTTCCTGGCAACAATGTCATCTGTCTCCAAACTGCAGAAGAGAAAAAACAGTGAAGGCAGTCTCCCTCGAGGCAACATGGGGTTTCTCTTGGGGAAAGTCCTAGTTGTAGCTTGTCCTACATCATCAAAGCCCGGCTTCACATGTAATATTAACAGGATTTCTATCAGAAGTCACTGTGTAAGAGTATTAGAGACAACATTTACTCAACAATGCAGTGGCCATCTTTGTGTGAACAGATAACAAGGACTGACTGGGTTATGGGGATTACTCGATTAAACTTTTACAAGGCTGCCAAATTCTGCTGTGTTTCTTGGACCAGACTGAAGTGATGCTGGCTTTTATGCTGAGTGGAGTTCATTTTTATATGTGCCAGTGAAGCTTTCTTGTGCTCTTCCGTGCTGTTCCAAAAACAGCTCCTCTGTGTAAACGCAGACTTAACTAATGATAAGATAAAATGCTTGAAACTTCATGACATCAAAAATAGACCTTTTTTGTTGGCGCCCATAGCCACTTAGGCAGCACGCTGATATATAGCACAACTGTGCTTTGGGCGTCCTCAGTTCAAGTCCCAGCTCGCAGACCTTTTCCCAATCCCATCCTCTTCTCTCTCTAACTTCCTGTCAATACATTACAAACAGTAGACATGCACATAAAGTCACACAATTCAAAATATACGTGTGACAAGTTAGGAAAATATATATGTATATATATTTTTTACATTTATATCCCAATGCAAAAGTCTTTAACCAGAATGTCTGATATGGGAATAAAGTTGGTTTTAATGGTTAGTGAGTGTGCCAGGGAGGTGACCGCAGTAGAGGGAGGGGTTCAGGGACACTTGTCTCTAAGCTGTTTGACTTTTTGACACAGTCTAAATCTAATCATCAGAAAGCTTTAGAGGTGAAGTGGACTGTCGTCGCAGAGTCAAATCCTCTGAAAATTAAGCCCATTAATCAAACACACAGGCTCATTTGCCGTTTTCATAGAAGTGTCTGATTTGCAGTTGAGTTCGTAGGGACGGTGGAGGAGGAGGGTAGAACAAAAGAGAAAGGGTTTCACGAACCAGGAGGATATCCATCAATTCTCATTAAAGAAAACTAGATCATCTCTCCTAATTAGAATGTTTTCTTTTTTTTTTTCACGGTAAAATAGAGAGTAAAGTAAGTTAGCCGCCGCACTGCCATCTCTGATTAATTAGGTAAATGCATAAAAGGTAGCAATTTCGTGGTAAAGGCTTATTAAATGCAAAATGTAATTTATAGGAGGTCGAGTCCACAGAGAAAATATGATCACCATTTCCCGTGAGGTAATTTACTGATCCCGTTCCACTTTGCGCTTCCATTCTCATTTTACTCCATTCTTTGCTTTGCTTCGCTTTCTTTCTCAGTCTCACTGACTCACTCTTACTTAATGCAGACAAATCAGCAAACGTAGGTCCCTGTGCACCTTAATTCAAACAACAATACAGAAAATTGCTATAATAAATCTGATAGTTTGTTCAATGTGACCTGGTCTTTTGAATCTTTCATCGTATCATATCGCTGAGCGCATCTTTACTGGAAAATCTGCTAGCGATGATTTTGTGCAGATGCAACCAATACAAAAGATGATGCATAACCATTATTTTTCTTTTTAAAGGACAGTACTTGTCATTTATTTAATAAGTAACAGCAATGTGTACTTATAAGCAACTTTCCTGCAGCGACTATTCATTTGTGGCTAAATATGTCATAATGTACAGTCAGAATACACCCTGACAGGGTAATAAAGACCTGAGCAAGAAGTAGAGGAGTTTTATATCACCTTGAAGAGGTTTATTTTGCGATTATGGCCGTACTTTTTATGTGGGAAATAAAACAATAAACGGTGATGGAAATACTTAATGAAGTTGAAATGATTTTATTATTATAGTGTTATGAGAGACATGAAACCAGCACATTGGAAGAGACTGGTAGTGACCACAGTTAGATGAATGTACGTGGTTGTTATACAACAGTTCAGAACACTGAATGATGTGATTGGCCAATCAGAATCAAGAAGTCCAGTGAGTTAATAAAGTGCATTTGCAAAAGATTTGCCCCAGGGCATTGTAAATATTTATACAGTGAATGCATAGAGTTTTGAGTGTCACTCTGTATTTATTTATGTAAATAAATACAGAGTACAGTGAGCACTGTAAGATAAAGCAAGCAAATATTCACACGATCGCATACGCATGGAAGATCTGAGGGACGGAATGTTGCTCTGGTTATATTGCTTTAGTAGAGCTCCTCTTCTGTCAGTCGGAGTGATTGACAATGATATTTTTCTTCAGCCTACTTCATCAAAAACAGCAGCCTTTGTCAAACAGTCTTCCTTTCCTTCCTTTCCTTTCATGTCACGTTGTTCCATCACTATCCGACTCGCCCGCTTTGTCCTGCCATGGCGAATCTACCATTTTACATGAGCCACACAGGGACCAAAGCTCATCTCAAGCCTCCTCTCAAACAAGGCCTGTTCAGTACAGGCATGTATTAACATCTGATTCATTCAGCTGACTGACAATGTCAGCGTGAGGGAGGAGCAGGTTCCTGACACTTGTATCCCAGATGAGACATAGGTATCAAATATTTTTTTCTTTTGAAAAAAAAAAAAAAAAAAAAAAAGGTAGAGATTCATCTTTGATGTGTAACAGTAACAAAAATCCTGTGTTATGATTTATGATGGGCTACATGGTAGCAGACAGAAGGTTTTTTTTATTGTATTGTATTTTTATTTTTTATTTTTTTTTGTAAGACAAATATATGTTTGTCCACATTTATTGTTGTTATTATTATTATTATTATTAGTAGTAGTAGTATACAGTTTAGGAATAACAGGAATAATGGGTGTAGACGCCAAGGTTAAAACTGGAATTGTCCTCATTTACATGCACATATTTTGGAGTTTAGTTACAATCAGTGCTCTTTGGGGAGATGATGCCTTAGGGATAAATCTAGAACGGGTTGAATCTATGAACTGAAGGCTGGGGGCTTTTTTTCTGCTGAGTGCAGTGATATCAAATGTATTGAGAGGAGATAGGACTATGTCTGCGTCTGCTGTGTATTGTATGTGGGCCAACTGTCATTGGGAAAAGGTGATGGAGGACCTCATTTTGTGTCCCTAGAAATGCACTTTTCTCTGCTTCTCACATATACACACACGCGCACACAAACACACACACTTGCACAAACTATATAGTGTCTGTCTGGTGCTTTATTGGTCTATTTAGGCCATTTTCTTTTCATATAAATCTTCAGGGAGTGTCCCATGTTTTCATAGCAGACTGCAGTCAGCGTGCATTTACACACGTGCACCCACATATACCGGTTTATTTCATTGTGAAGGAGCTGCAGCGCAGACCAATCTCACACCGAGGAATGAGAAGATGCATACTGTGATATAATTCCCTGTTGCTCTAAGGGCTGACACCATGCACTTAGGCAATCAGAGTTTTGTTGGGCCTCTTTTTGTGTTGTGCTTGGGAGTGCAGAAAATGCATTTTAACCTCTACATTACCAACTCGTATGTGTGTATTAATAGGAGCAGAAAAATCTGCATTTATTGTCTTTTATTTATTTATTTTATAATTAGTGGTACATAAACTTTTATGCTTGTAGCCTGTTTTATCTTAAGAATCAGGGATAAAACTTCCTTGGTTTTAATTTTCCACATTCTCTTCTCTTCCCTCCTGTTTCAGTCACTTCCATTTCTCCATCTTCTGTACTTTAACCAACTCCATGTCTAGATATAGTTACTGCATCTCATGCCGGCAAGGAGATATAGCCCTGACCCCGTCCCTCAACCTCGGACAAAAGTGTTCGGACAAAAGAGCTTTGTTGTTCCAAAAATCACAGAGTGAGTGCTGATTGCTTACTTCCTGTTCTCCTAAAAGGCAACACTGTTGCGCTACCATTATTCACCTGTCGAGGACACTTGTAACACCCACTTGCATTAAAAAAAAAAAAAAAAAAAACTCAATAGAAAAAATGCCATGGGCATTTCAGCAAATAGATAGTCACAGTTCTGTTTGGCAGAGAGGTTAAAGAAACTAAGCATGTTGGATTCAGGGTTTTGTCCATGGTGAGGTGTTGAAAATTTAACGCCTCTATTGCTGGCTAGATGTCAGACCGCTACATGTAAATTCTCTTGCTTGTCTTTCACATTCGTACACGCTCTACACAGACTCATTTTCCCTTTTCAGAGGAGAATTCACTCTTCTCTCTGTTGCTAGGTAGCATTGTCACGCTCCTCATTGTTTGACTCTGGAGGAAATATCATGCGTTAAGACCCCTCTGCTCTCCAAACTACATCAATTACAGGGTTTGTTTTGGTTTCATCCTTGAGTATTAGCCCACAAGGACACCTTTGTCTATATCACACACACACACGAACACATACACTCACTCACAGCCTCACACACTTTGTCCCAAGCATTCATATATTCAGTCGCAATCAGGGCCTCAGATAGACAGTGTCAGGTTGACACGTATGTCAAAATGCTAAGCAAAAGCTTTCGAGCGTGGCCGA
Source organism: Carassius gibelio (assembly GCF_023724105.1). Classification (NCBI taxonomy): domain Eukaryota; kingdom Metazoa; phylum Chordata; class Actinopteri; order Cypriniformes; family Cyprinidae; genus Carassius; species Carassius gibelio. The sequence goes on along the minus strand of NC_068396.1, from coordinate 26,282,807 downwards.
TCACGAGTGAATATGTCACTCCATCGCCTGTTAGCGGGAGACTATGGGAATAAGGCAACATTAAAGTTAGACTTGGCATTTCTCGCCTTCAAAACTGATCATGGCAGACAGCAGCAGGGTGGCGTTTAACCTGGATGCCCTTTTGATAAGTGTTGTTTACGTAACCAGCCACTGGCCTTTTGGAGCCAGACTAGCCCATACATCCTGAAGAGTGTCTCCAGAACAGAGCATGTAGATAATGTGTGTGTCGCCTAAGTAACCCATTGGAACAGCAAATAGGAAATTGACACTTTAATAACAATAATTCATGTGATGAGTGTGTGAAGGAACAGCCTGCTGCTAATAAAGATAATTCCAGCTCGCTTACAACAACCTTGACTCTCTCTGTTCCACTGTGGTGGCATGACATTTCAACCTCCACCTGATCATCACAGAATTCAGGCTGAATACGCAACTCCACGAGCGCATACTATTTAAACTACAGTACAGCCATGTGGTGAATAAAGCAATGGTTCAACCAAAAATATAAATACTGTCAACATTTCAGGCATATATTTGTTTGAGGATTTTTTTTTTTTTTTTGTCTTATTATTAATTTGTTTGTTTGTTTTTGCATGGGGACAAAAACCAATAAACTATTAAAAATATTATTTTGTGATCTAGTGAAGGTTTTTTTTTTGTTTTTTGTTTTTTTGTTTGTTTTTTACTCTTTGTTCAACCATTTTATTTTTTTACATATTTTTTTTTATTTTATTATTATTTTATTTTTTTGCTTTTCAGTCTTTACATGTTTTGAGAGCAAATTGATCCTTTGAACTTTTCAAATAATTGATTGATCTGGATTTGTGCACAAGATCCTTTGTAGTTGCATCAAAAATATCATCTTTTGTTATCTTTTGAAGAAAGAAAATCTAAAGGTTTTAATGTCCTGAAGATGAGTAAATAATAATTTTTAAACTATGCCTTTAACTATTCCTTTTCCTCTCGTTCCCGTGCTTATATACTCCTTTGTTTCACTCTTAAAATGGTTCTTCACTTCGTTATGAGCAATTGCTTGTGCTTTTCCCTCAGTTTGTTAAGTTGCTTTGGATAAAGGCATCTGCAAAATATTAAATGCAAATAGCTTAGATTTTACACATGAATGTGTATGCAAGTATACACTTCTTGTCATGCAAAAAGCTCTCATCTACCATCAGTGGGAATAAGCTTTCATTTCAAAGTGCTTCTAATATTCACACGCTTTTTGATAACCAGCGGGGACGGTGAGTGTGTAGGGCTTATTGTGTCCGTGTGTGCAATGCTGAAACTATTGAGAAACATGGAACTCTTACACAATGTCTCTGTGGGGCCGTCTAAGCAGCTTATATTAATGGGACAAGATCAATGTGAAACCCTCAATGATGGCGGCGGACTCATCAAGCCCCATTGTTTCAGTAGTGGCTCAAGAGTGGCATAACACAGCTAGGTTCTGAGGTCTATGACCATCAGGGAAGTAAAGAAGCTGGCTTGAGACTGTGCTGCTTATCGGATGGGTATTAAACTAATGATGGAGGAAAGGTGGGGGAATGGCAGAGAATGACAGTCCTGCTGTCTTCCAGAGTATTCTGCTGGGAGGCGTATGGTTCAGAGTCTTTTGATGATGGCTTCTGGCAGTTTGCATCCTCTCTCTCTGCGATTATCTTTTTTTGTTATCTTTTCTTTTTTACTATGCATTTCTCTTCCTTGTGTACTCTACACTACGTGTTGCACTGTGATAAAATGAAGCATAAATGAATGCATTAAAATAAAAAAAGCAAAGAAATATAGTTGTAAATGGTCAGGAGGCAGCGAACTTGGGTAAAAAATGTTTCCATGGAGAATAATCCTAATACGATGCGCATTGCTGCACGCTGCCAATTACCCAGACTGCCGTTTTTATCCTAGCATCGTAGAAGGCCTGCGCCCAGTTACTGTTGAAGTTTGTTGCAGCTTTCTTTTCCACTTCTGACATTTAAGAATTCAACAACTTTTATATTAGAATGGACTTTTTCAGACTCATGACCTCAAAATCTAGCTACACAGATTATAAAATGTAAGAATTTGTGTCCATGCGTATGTTTGTGCATGTAAAATATATCTATACATATAAACACTGCAGTTCAAAAGGTTTGGGTTAATTTTTTTTTTTTTTTTTTTTATTAAAAAATAAAAAATTATAATAATATATATTTATTTTTTTAAATAAAATTAATACTTTTATTCAGCAAGGATGGATTAATTTGATGTAAAAATGACAGTGACTATTCTATTCTTTAACAAAAACATAAACACAAACACAAAAAAAGACAACAACAACAAAAAAAAATAATATATATATATATATTTTTTTTTTTTTTTTTGAAGAAAATTAATACTTTTATTCAGCAAGGATGGATTAATTTGATGTAAAAATGACAGTAACTATTCTATTCTTTAAATAAAAACATAAACACAACCACAAAAAAAGACAACAATCATGGTTTCCACAATAAATATATGTATCATAATATGTATTATAATATTTATAATAATAAATGTTAATTAAGCTCCAATCATTCATCAAAGAGCAATTATAAATACACTTAAACATTTTAATCCACAATTATTGCAATTAATTTATTTATTTATTTATTGTATCAAATAAATGCAGCCTTGAAGGACACAAGAGACGTATATATCTTACCGACCCATAAAATGTAAAATATGTTACTGGAATTTTAACTTGACAAAAATTTGTATTGATTATATTCTTTTCCCATTTAAATATATGCTGTAGTTCCATAGATGGACCAGTTTGGTTACCATTTACACCCTAAAGGTCCAATAATGATTATGTTTTCTACTCATAGACATGTTTGCAATGTTTTATGTTTTCTTCAATACCTCCCAATCATGTAGAGTTCTTCATCGGTGTGGGAAAGAAGCATAGTGGAGCTGAGGGCCGGATGGAAGAGTGATGGTTTCCGACCTTGTATCCACCAAGAGTCCCAGACTGTGTTAACCTTTAGAGAATGCAGCCTGTGAGGAAATGGATCTTCAGTTCTGTTGGGTGCACCTCATCATACAGCAGACTCTACCTTTGCCCTTCATTTACTATTGGCTTGTCACTTTTTTCACCACTTACTCCTTGTCAGTCACCAGTAGTGTATCAAAGTGTGTGAGTGTATTTTTCTAGGAATCCTCTCTGTGTATTTTGGGGTGTTTCTCTGAATAGAAGCTATAGGCTTTGTGTCCTCTGTCCTCTGCTCGTGTCCTAATTACTTCATTTGTTTAGTTATGTCGCTCGCTGTGTGGTTGCTTCAGCATCTCTTTCCTCTGGAGCTGAGAGAAGCAGATGGCTTTCTTCATTTTCCGAAGCTCCCTTCCCTTACACAAAAACTGCAAAATCATGAAGCTATATGGAGATGTCATCTTAAATGCAGTATGCACATTTGCGTGTGTGCTCATGTCTGAGAGAGAGACATCAAAAAGATGGAGAATGTGTTTTAGTAAGAGACACCAGCAGCATGGACTATTAGAGTTCAAAGGCTTGTGGTTCTCCTGAAATAAGATCAATTACGTTCTTCGTCATAATGGCATTCTCATGTTTTCTGCCCACAAAAGGGGGGGAAAGCTAAATCAAAGCTTTAATGAATAATTATGAATAAAACGTAGCTGAATATAAGCTAAACAACTTTAATTCCAGTTTATTTTTCTTTTAAGAGCTTGGTCTATTAGAATGAACAGAAATTGCTATTTATGGTCACAGGGCAAGTTTATGGCCTGTTTTCACACCATTTGCTGACGCAGTACAAATGACTTTGTGTATATTAAATGGAGATATTACAAAACATAAGTTTTTTTTTTTTTTTTTTTTTTACATTCTTATGATGTGTCTAAAAGTGTTGGCAGGAACAGTCATTCAGAGATTTTGTGTAAGCAACTGCATAAACATTTATTTTTATAGGACCTTTCAAAACAAAGTTACAAAGTGCTTTACAATAAAAAGATCAGTACAGTAAAAAATAAAATAAAATCAAATAAAATAAAGAATAGTTTGCAAATAGTCGAGGAATGCCCAATCTTTTTGATGCTCTCAGGCACTGTCGAGGCTTTCTCCACAGTGCTTTCAATTCCATAATACACAGCAGAAGCGTTTAAGCTCAACTTCCATTGGAATTAATTGAAAACACTCGCTCCGTGCCAGTGGAAACGCACCGTTACAGCTCATACCTGCTAAAAAAACATCTGTTTTGTCTCTGATTATCATGTTTATCATGCTGAAATAATGAGTTTTAAACCATATCAGTTTAAGCTTCTGATATATGGTTTTCTGAGTCCACACATATAAAGGACATGGACAGAAAGCGGATGTCACAGCATGTGAGCACTGAACTAAGTTCTCATTCACACACAAGTTTACATTAAAAACACACATGGGTTACAAATCAGTCGGTTATGTTTGTGAAGATAAATAGCTGGGAAATAAATTGCTTGTTTATTTTAGATCTGTGTGGCAGCAGCAATATACAGTAAATAAATCAATAAATCCACTGCTTTCTTGTCTCCTCTTGAGGCTAGGACTCTAAATAGTGTTCTGTGCTCATCTGTGCAGCTGAAGACAGAACATTAGCATTAGAACGGGAACACCAGTGTCTCTTGCAAAATCAAGATGATTGCACCGTGGGTGGAAATTTACAGATTAAGGGGTGGTAATAATATACTCAGATTCCTTTGCCACGTCACCAAGGGAGCGAAATCTGATGCGCTTGTTTTCTCAGATGCTTGCAGAAAAAGGCTTACCAAAACAAAGTTACTGGGTTAATCGTTTCCACATTTCCTTGGTTGGAGGAACCTGATTATGGCACTTAAAACCTGGAAAAGTCCGATTTTCATGAGATGTCACCTTTGAGAAGAGACTGAAAAGAGGACAGAGTAGGAGCCTACCTAATATTCCCAAGCAGGGAATTCCATAGCTAAGGCGCACGGATGGCAAAAGCACAGTCATCTTTGGTAACAAGTCGAGATTTTGAAACCATTAATAGGGTCCTACGGGAGGATCTCAAGATGTAATCAGGCTCAAAAGGAATTAATAAATCACAAATATTGTCAGGAGCCTGACCCTTCAAGGCCTTAAAAACAAAATCTTAAATCAATTCTAAAACTCAGAGGCAACCAGTGAAGAGCAGCAAAAATCGGTGTAACATTGTCACTTTCCTTAGCACGTGTTAAAAGCCTAGAAGTAGCATTTTCAATCAGCTGCAATGTTTGGAGATTAATACCAGAATAAAGTGCATTACGATAATCAAGTCTGGAAGAAATAAAAGCATACAATGACCTTTTCCAAATCTGCCAAAGAAAGGAATGACTTTATCTTTGTTAATTGTCTCAGTTGTGCAAAGCAAAACTGCACCGCTTTAGTCACCTGAACATCAAAGGACAGTTCTGAGTCAAAAACTACAAGTTCCAAGCCTTTTTTCGAACAATTTTAAATGAGAGGTTAAATATGTTGTAATAATTTCAGTGAGAATCTCACTTGTTGAATGCCTAAATGAAAAAATAGTCACAAAGAGTCCATTTTAATGAAGGTTGATGCCAAGCATTGCATGTAATACACAGGACCGTATTTGCAAGGAGGTTTGAATTTGCATTCCACACACTGCAAGAGTTTTTTGTTTTATCGGATCTGGCAGGACATGTTTGGGAAACAATCAGCAAAATTTGGTTCTCTAGTGGTAAATAAATGACCACAGCTTTAGGCCAAAATCACCATCCATTTATTTTGCAGAGATGAACACATTACAATTTTTACAAAGTCTGTCACTTTAGGCTAAACATTGTAAAAATATTTTCATTACCAAAGTTCATCCAGATGGGCACTTCAATTTGAAATCCCATCACAGGTATGAAAGAACTCATGGACATTTTTAATATAAATTTTATAAATTAGAAGTAATGATAGAGCATGTTGAATTTATACTACATTACACACATCTCTTAGATTGGCTTGTGAAGTAAAAAAGAAGTATAGATCTGAACAAAGAAAGATGAGTGTAACGTGTGTGTGTGTGCGTGTGTGTGTGTGTGTGTGTGTGTATACATACATATATATATATATATATATATATATATATATATATATATATATATATATATATATATAAATCTCATCCAGGAATTTTAGTTTCACCGTCTGAACAAAAAGCTACACATATTGTGAATCAACTTATTATTTTACAGTTATCTGGAGTTTTACGAGTTTAGAGACTCTATATAAATTAGGTGCAATCAGCAACCGCACATTTCATCTACAGGATGTAATCAATAAAGGAGGGAGACAAACTCTATAATATTAAGAAAAGAAAAGTGGCAGGCACTACACATAGAAAAAGTTCAACTCAGAAATGGGAAACTACTGATATGTAGGAAAGGAATTAGATGTTTTTATACCGTCTCAAAGTGCTCTCAATAGTGAGGTGTCTTCTTCTAACATCAATTAAAATCACCGTGATAATTAATTGGATGTGCAATCAATGATGTTATTTGACTAAAAGAAAAATACCTTTCAAATATTTAGCTTGGGGGCTTTGGCGACCCAGGGCAAATGTTAACTTGTTGTTCACTTAGTGGACTAATTAGATAAAACAGTGTTGATGTATTGCTATGTTAGCTCTCATGAGATCTGTGACCTCCTTTGGGATTATTTATATATCTAAGCAAATGTTTTGTTCCAAAATCTAGCTGTCTATATGAATGCAGTTTATTTTGATGAAATTTAGGCACACTTCTGACACTAAGAAAATCTGACACTTCCAAAATCGTAGGCGTCTTATTTGTGCTAAGTCTAAGATCAGACAAATCAGTCTTGGCAACTTTGGTCCTGGTGGGACACTCTCCGAATCAAACACTCCTGCCTGTACCTTTTTAGTGTTCTTGGAGACGCTGATTAGCTTGTTCAGGTGTTCTTGATCAGAGTTGGGAGCTAAACTTTGCAGGACATTGAACCGGTTCAAAGTACAAAAACAATAACTGGAAACAAATGAAATTTTGATAGAAACATAACCAGAAACAGAAACAAAATCAAATTGGATAGTTCCTAACATAATCGAAAATTTGAAATGGCAATGGTTGTTTGCCAACTTATTTTATTGTTCCATTCAATATTTGACTTTTGCAGTCAGCCAAACAGGAATTTAAGTAGGATGGCCTATGCAAATGTGATGACTCATCTAATGAGTGGAATGCCTGCGCTCAGCTGTAAATTCATCATAGGTAAATTGCAATGGCTATGCCCTGGACTTTTTTCCGAGGATACGTCACAAACCACCAAGTATTAGGCTTTCAATTAAGTGAAAAGAAATGGCAGGTAATAGTCAGCTTCTTGTGTTTTGAAACCAGCAAAAAATGCTGAAAAACTTAATAAATCTACATACATAAAAAGAAATATAAAGTCCTTAACACTAAATATATTTAACTTAAATAATTAACATATTCACAAAATGAAACACTCTAAAGTGCTGTGAACATGATCCAAAGTTCATGGAAAGGAAATCAAAACAGCAGTAAGCTATTTTTCTTTATTTTGCAAAAGTTCTTTATTTTAATAATAATGTAATTTTTCTATCTTGGTTTGACCATAAATTACGGACCGGTAGTTGGGAAAATAAGGCAGTGATCGCAACACTGCCTCGCGCGCTCACACACAACATATCACTTTTTGTATGATGCAATTTATTAAAAAATCTTTAGACTTTTTATAGACTGACCAAGGTTTTTTTTTTTTTTTTTTTTTTTTTTTTTTTAAAGCCATGTCACCATTGTTTTATACATTTCTTAAAGGGGGGGTGAAATGCTATTTCATTCATACTGAGTTTTTTTACACTGTTAAAGAGTTGGATTCCCATGCTAAACATGGACAAAGTTTCAAAAATTAAGTTGTACGTTTGAATGAGTATTTTTGTTCACAAAATACTACTTCCGGTTTGTCACAAGTTTCGGAAAGTTTTTTTCGAGTATGGCTCTGTGTGACGTTAGATGGAGCGGAATTTCCTTATATGGGTCCTGAGGGCACTTTTGCCGGAAGAGCGCGCACTCCAGTATAGCGAGGCTGTGCAGCACAGACATTTCACTGATCAGAGCGATTCACTGATCAGAGCGAGAGCGTCGCGAAAAGTCACAAAAGAAGTGTGTTTTTGGTTGCCAGGGCAAAACAACCCTGCACAGATTACCAAAAAAAAAAACAGCATTAAGGGACCAGTGGATGGAGTTTATTTTTAGAGCATCAACGGAGTTGTGCAAGTGTTATTGTTTGTTCCCTGCATTCCGAAGATGCTTGTTTTACAAACATGGCCTAGTTTGACGACGGACGTATCGTTTATTTCTTAAGGATGATGCAATCCCAACGAAAAAGTGTCACGATCGTGTGTTGGAACCGCAGGCGGTGAGTAAAACTGCTTAAAATATCTCTGCCTCCTTGTTAGTGCGTCCCCTCCCATGCCGGAGACCCGGGTTCGAGCCCCGCTCGGAGTGAGTCGTTGCTGCTGCTGCTCTCGTTCAGTTTCAGCCTCGGGATCTGATTCTGGATCATAAATAAGCGGCTGAATCTGACTGTAAGCCATGGTTTGTTTTGGATGATGGTTTTTCCCTCACGGTAATGTCAGAGTTTCCACATGCTCTCAACACAAAAGCCTACTGGCGCTCGTGATTCTTTAGCTCCGCCCACACGTCACGCCTCCAGCGGCTCGTGTTTTTCCGGGAAAAATCGGTACAGACTATCTCTCTCTTATGAATATAACAAAACTAAATACTTTTTGGAGTTATGAAGGATGCAGTACTACTCTATAGGTACTCAAGATTAACAGGATATTGAGTGAAAACGAGCATTTCACCCCCCCTTTATCATTAGTATTGCATTTATCTTCATGGAGAATGGGGTGTTAGACTGACATTGACTCCTCAGTACAAAAAAATAAAAATGAAAAAATAAAAAAAAAAACACTAAAACAGCCTGGCAGATAAGATGAGAGAAAATGTATTTCTTATTTTACTTAATATTTCTGTGTGCTGTACTTTTATGCTTACTAGAGCACCACATCAGCTTAGCAACATTCTAACATCAAACTCAGTTGAAATCAACTGTGAGCTGAGTCTCCTATACAAAACTCTGTTGTGGCTTGCTTATATTGAGAGTTCCAAATCGGCCACTTATGACAGTCAGACTGACAGAACTTTCCAATTAATGTCATTATATGTTAATACCATTCCAAAAAGAATCAGCTTTTCAGAACCTTTAGATCCATGGTAACTGCCCAGCATGTAATTCTGTGTTCTCTTTCGTTTACTCCGTGGCCTTTCAATTTCTCACACCCACCCCCTTGTTCACACCTTCTAAAGGACAACGTGTGAATGTAAAGTATGTCTGTTGATGTGTAACATTAGCAATTTCCGAACACAATCTGGACAATCTGCTCTGGTTTAAAACACTTTGCCTTAATGTGCTTCTTAGAAACCTACTCTTACAATCTAAAAGCATTGACCATTTTCAAAGGAATAAAATAACCAGGAAAAGCCACAAAAGCATTGTAAGCTCAATAAAACAATCCAGTTGTTAAATGTACTGTATGTTAACATGCTGATACCTTACTTGTACAGTATTGGAAGTCAGTGAAGGAAAAAACAAGGCCTTTCTTATCACTTTAACAAGCAACCTGTCTCCTACATAAACCCCTTTGATTGAAGTGTTGATGTAGATTTTAAATCAAAACTGCAACTCATGCGGGAGCTATGCAGCTATGTTATGAATTGGCTCTCCAGAAAGGATTGAGAAAATAAAGTAACCTGCTCCCCTGGTACAAATGATTGTCCATGTCCATTAATCAAGAAAAGGCAGGGTGTCTAGAATTACTGGGCATGCAGCTGTAAAAGACATGAACAAAGCAGACGCATAGGAGTAGCAGACTCAAACTGGCTGTGGGAGTCTTGAAATTATCAATACATTAGGTTATCAGCGATGGCTTTTGATCCAAAGTCAAGGAAGGCCTGCTGCGCAAACATGCAAAGTTTGAGAAAGGACGTTGCCCATTAGCTGTGAAGATGGATAACATCTCATCATGTTATTTGTCGATGGAGATTAATAAATATTCTACTGATGTTAACCATGTTATCGATTGGGGTGTGGTGCATTGGTAACATTTGAAAATGATCAGTCAATCTCGCTGGCGACAGTCTAAATCTCTAAGTGGGTAGACCTTGGTAAAATAGACTGGACTAGATTTCATCACACATATTATTTACCCCTTTCTTTAACCTTTATGAGACCGTGTTTGCTCATGTTATATCTCTTCATCTGTTCAATTTCAAGACTTCGATCCTGCAAAACGTATATGTAATTGAAATGGTGAGAGTGATATTCACACCATTTTTGTTTTCTATTTGATATTAAAATACATTTCTGTACCGTCCAAGATGACTGACGATTAGCATACATTTTGGATTGTCGGTCTGGCTCTGTTCTGGGCAAGAACTTCCTGCGCATCCATGCATTCTAGCACGGATACGAGCAAGGAGAGCAGCAATAATTCTCCAGGGTAAACCGAACACAACCAACATAAATATATTGCAGATATCATTAGGTTCAATAATGTAATGTACATTTTAGAAAGGCTAAATCCTGACTGACAAGAGGACGAGTCAGTGATGGAGTTGAGTAACTAGCAATTGAGCTTATACAGTATTGTTCAAAATAATAGCAGTACAATGTGACTAACCAGAATAATCAAGGTTTTTCGTATATTTTTTTTATTGCTACGTGGCAAACAAGTTACCAGTAGGTTCAGTAGATTCTCAGAAAACAAACGAGACCCAGCATTCATGATATGCACGCTCTTAAGGCTGTGCAATTGGGCAATTAGTTGAATTAGTTGAAAGGGGTGTGTTCAAAAAAATAGCAGTGTGGCATTCAATCACTGAGGTCATCAATTTTGTGAAGAAACAGGTGTGAATCAGGTGGCCCCTATTTAAGGATGAAGCCAACACTTGTTGAACATGCATTTGAAAGCTGAGGAAAATGGGTCGTTCAAGACATTGTTCAGAAGAACAGCGTACTTTGATTAAAAAGTTGATTAGAGAGGGGAAAACCTATAAAGAGGTGCAAAAAATGATAGGCTGTTCAGCTAAAATGATCTCCAATGCCTTAAAATGGAGAGCAAAACCAGAGAGACGTGGAAGAAAACGGAAGACAACCATCAAAATGGATAGAAGAATAACCAGAATGGCAAAGGCTCAGCCAATGATCACCTCCAGGATGATCAAAGACAGTCTGGAGTTACCTGTAAGTACTGTGACAGTTAGAAGACGTCTGTGTGAAGCTAATCTATTTTCAAGAATCCCCCGCAAAGTCCCTCTGTTAAAAAAAAGGCATGTGCAGAAGAGGTTACAATTTGCCAAAGAACACATCAACTGGCCTAAAGAGAAATGGAGGAACATTTTGTGGACTGATGAGAGTAAAATTGTTCTTTTTGGGTCCAAGGGCCACAGGCAGTTTGTGAGACGACCCCCAAACTCTGAATTCAAGCCACAGTACACAGTGAAGACAGTGAAGCATGGAGGTGCAAGCATCATGATATGGGCATGTTTCTCCTACTATGGTGTTGGGCCTATTTATCGCATACCAGGGATCATGGATCAGTTTGCATATGTTAAAATACTTGAAGAGGTCATGTTGCCCTATGCTGAAGAGGACATGCCCTTGAAATGGTTGTTTCAACAAGACAATGACCCAAAACACACTAGTAAACGGGCAAAGTCTTGGTTCCAAACCAACAAAATTAATGTTATGGAGTGGCCAGCCCAATCTCCAGACCTTAATCCAATTGAGAACTTGTGGGGTGATATCAAAAATGCTGTTTCTGAAGCAAAACCAAGAAATGTGAATGAATTGTGGAATGTTGTTAAAGAATCATGGAGTGGAATAACAGCTGAGAGGTGCCACAAGTTGGTTGACTCCATGCCACACAGATGTCAAGCAGTTTTAAAAAACTGTGGTCATACAACTAAATATTAGTTTAGTGATTCACAGGATTGCTAAATCCCAGAAAAAAAAAAATGTTTGTACAAAATAGTTTTGAGTTTGTACAGTCAAAGGTAGACACTGCTATTTTTTGGAACACAACCCTTTCAACTAATTGCCCAATTGCACAGCCTTAAGAGCGTGCATATCATGAATGCTGGGTCTCATTTGTTTTCTGAGAATCTACTGAACCTACTGGTAACTTGTTTGCCACGTAGCAATAAAAAATATACTAAAAACCTTGATTATTCTGGTTAGTCACATTGTACTGCTATTATTTTGAACAATACTGTATATGAGTGCTGTGAAAGGTGTCGCATTCCTATAGGTTGACGTGGATCAGCTGAGAGTCAGCTGATGCAAGCTTGACTAATGTGACCTGTCAAAACTGACGCTGATGCTAGATTTTTGAAACTACAGATGCAACAAAAGTATAATGCTGTGCATGTACTTAAGATATGAATATTTTGCTATTTAAATATATAAATATATTATCACATACATACTATTATGCCAGGAGCAAGGTCACATACTACACACGTGAACTTGCTCATGGTATGTGCGATTATGTTCACAAAGATATGTTTAATCATTTCAGTGGTCTGGACTACTATTGTTAGCTCTTGAATATGGAGTATTGTAGCGAAGCTAAAGGAGGTTGTGCTGTACTGGAAATGGTGGAACAGTGTGTGAATAGCATGGGCCTCCCATGTCTACTGCAGGTGAGGAGATCAATAATTGCCTTTCTTCACACTGGCAACACACAAACACATACTCACACAGGAATAGGCCTCTTTGCAGCTCATCCAGACGGAGCTGTTGAGAGACAGCCAGCAGTTGATTGGCACCGTCTCAGTCTCAAGCTTTGCTCGTTTTTCACAATCAGGTAGAAATGAGGAGCTATCCAAAACTGCCACAGTTTACAAAAAAAAAGAAAGAAGAAAAAGAAAAAAAAAACACTGTAAGATATCTTTCTCTTTCTGCTTCAGCATGCCTACCCCTCAAATCCTCACCCGAGAGTTTACACTTGCCTGGATCTGAAATGCAGTCTATCTGAAGGTTATCTCTGGTCCCCTTTACTCCTGGCAGTAACATGCATTTCATATACAGGTATTTTTGTCTGGTTTTTATTTACACTTTGCATTCTGATGCATCTCTGATTTGACATATATACGCAGGTGCTTCTCAATAAAGTAAATGTCGAGGAAAAGTTAATTTCAGTAATTCAACTCAAATCGTGAAACTCATGTATTAAATAAATTCAGTGCACACAGACTGAAGTAGTTTAAGTCTTTGGTTATTTTAATTGTGATGATTTTGGCTCACATTTAACAAAAACCCACCAATTCACGATCTCAACAAATTAGAAATGATGACATGCCAATCATCTAATCAATTCAAAACACCTGCAAAGGTTTCCTGAGCCTTCAAAATGGTCTCTGACAATAATTGACACCCTTCACAAGGTAAGTCACAAAAATGAATTGCCAATAAGCTGGCTGTTAACAGGGTGCTGTATCCAAGCATGTTAACAGAATGTTGATTGGTAATTTGTTGAGATAGTTAATTGGTGGGTTTTTGTTAAATGTGAGCCAAAATCATCACAATTAAAAGATCCAAAGGCTTAAACTACTTCAGTCTGTGTGCATATAATTTATTTAATACACGAGTTTCACAATTTAAGTTGATCTACTGAAATAAATTAAGTTTTCCTCAACATTCTAATTTACTGAGAAGCACCTGGGTGTGTGTGTGTGTGTGTGTGTGTGTGTATGCACGCACGTGTATGTACACAAGTATGTGTGTGCTGACATCAAGAAATTCTATTGCAGGATATATTTATTCTTACAAAGAGTCCTTTTGTGGACTCTTGGATCTTTCTGTAAATTCTGGTCTCATTAATATATTAATTATTTCCTTGAGTGTGTAAATGCATAAAGATTTCAGAAAGCAGTTCATCAAATTGAAAGATATTGTGCAATAGGTATTATATACGCACGTCCTGATTTTACCAAGTCCGATGTGTTCCTAGGTCAACATATTTTGTTGACCCTGGAACAACATTTTACTCCAAAAATATATTCTTAACCATATCCCTCCACCTAAACCTAACCTTAACCATGAGTAATCCCTGAAATCAGAGGAAGTGATAGATGAATGACACTGATGTACAAGCACCAAACACTGATTTTAAGCATAGACTTCACAAAATCTATAAACTGGTTCTTCAAATCTGATTGGTTAATCACAATGTTGTTCCAGGGTCAACAACGATGTTGTCCCAGGAACATGTCTCACTTGGTAAAATCAGGTTAGGCATTATATACATAGTATAATTTATACATTTGCTGAAAATGTTCAGAATTTGCCCAGATCAATTGCAAATGTATGTAATTCAGTGATCTTGGGTGCATTTACTTCTGGATTTTAATATGATATAGTGATAAAGTGTCATGTCAACGTGTTAATGCCGAGTGCAAAGGGGTCTGTCTCTCTCTCTCCTCTGTTCCGCACTCAGCAAGCATTCTCTCCATCCAAACACTTTTAAATGCATTGTTTATCTCCAAACGCATTGGACATGCATTGTTTTAAATGGTGGCTCTGGAGTATTCTTAAATATACAGAGAAATTACAAAGAACAAGCTTGGCTCCATTTTCATAATTGCGCTTTGCTGCCAAGCACAACTGCTTGGCTTGCACCCTCACAAGGAGGGATCGATAGTTCAGTGAAAGCTGAAAGCTGCCCACTTATACTTTGGGAAGTTGGAGAGTCACACAGTGCCTTCCAAGTTTCTCAAGCTTTTTATGTTGAAGACCTATTATCTACTCCGATTTAAAGGCATGTCGGGATCCAAGTGCAAAATGTGAGCGTAACATCAATCAATCCAAATGTTCTCTGTGGGTGCATAAGTCCATGAGTTCTGACTCCTGATTTGAAGCAGTGCAGCCCACACAGCCTTGAACTGAAACAGGAAGACACTTTTCACACTGAGCAGAGATCTTTTGGTAATGATTAAGCTAGGACTGCAGTAGGACATCTCTGGTCACCACAGTTGGGGGCAATGAGCCACCATAACGCTCTGTCACCCTCTCAGGCACCCATCCTTCTCAATTCTCCACCCCTGAATACATCAGAGTTGTCCGATTGGTCTGTATCTCCACCATTGCCCTAGGTGATTAAAGTCGCCACCTGTCCCCTCGCCTCTCCACTTGTACAAAGTCAAGCATGCCCACTCAGCTTTATGGATTGTTTATATTGCTTTCAATTACCTTCCCATGTCCCACACTGAAGTCAGTAATTTTTTATATGGTGGAAATTACTCTCTAGGCACCCATCTCCACCATAACTGCCAGTACCCAGACAGAAGCTCACCATGTACTGGCAAATAAATCATACATATAATTCATCAAAATAACTTAGTATATTAGAGTTTATATGCAAATCCAAGCATGTTTTGGGTCTCTACTTTTTTTCATTCTTAGCGGTCGCTTGTCAGTTGTTAAACTCATTAATAAACCTAAAAGTCACACAGCATTGCAATTAAAATAAATTTCACAGCACTGGTTCTTCTTGATCAAATGTGGCTTGTATGAACCCTTAAAATAGTGTTCTGAAATTATTTAATGTTATCTTGGGTTGCTGCGCACATGTGATATTTTCTTCATATTCTGATATGAAAGAGGCTAAAAAAGCTAAGTTGAATATTTGGATCATAAGAAATGTACTCACCAAACACATGATTACTGATTAGATAGTTATATTTTAATATTTATGTTCTGCAGTTTCACCAGACTTATTATTTGATATAAATGAGAACCTTAAAGGTTTAAAGTATGTAATTTAATAGACAGTCATTAAAAAAAAAAGAAAAAGAAACTGCAAAACTCACTAGTGTACATGTACTAGACAGATGTACTTCAATAATTCCTTGCATCTCCAGTAGATATTTAAAATGTCTTATGTATAATGTTTTCTTATTACCTACTCAGCATTTTAAATTAAAATAAGAAAGAAAGAAAGAAAGAAAGAAAGAAAGAAAGAAAGAAAGAAAGAAAGAAAGACAGAAAGAAAGAAACTAAGAAAGGAAGAGTCTGATTTAAAAACACACTGGCTGCAATCACAAGAATAGCAATCAATATTTAATCTAGCCCAAATCAGTCCTGACACAACAGAACTAAATGCAAATTCAGTAGCAGACAAATGAAAAAGAGAATAGGGGTTCCCTTTCTGTCTTTCACACCGATGTTGTGTCGAGAGCAAGACACTAGGGGTTACTCTTGGGAGTCCAAACACCTCTGGCATCTTTAAGAAAAGGCCAATGAAATTGGATGTGCAGAATTTGCAAAGCTGGCATCTGGTTCTGTTTCTTGGAGCCTAATGCTGCATCTATCACAGAGAATAGATGTACTTATTGTACCCAAGAAGGGCAGGGGGCTCAGAAAAATCCTGGATTTGAGAACTCTGAACCGGGCCCTTCACAAGCTTCAATTCATAATTTTAACCCTCAAACACGTATTAACAGATGTCAAAGATCAGGATTGGTTTGTGGCAAAAGACCTGAAGGATGCATACTTTCATGTCTCAATCCTATCAAAGCACAGGCCGTTTCTTCTGTTTGCCTTCGAAGGACAGGCATTTTAGTACAAAGTTATTCCCTTTGTGCTCTCCCTGTCTATTTGTGTCTTTACGGAGATTGCAGAGGTTGCCCTTGCCCCTTTTAAAGAAGTGGACATTCACATTTTTAACTAGCTCAACAACTGGCTGATCCTAGCTCACTCGGAGGAATGGTTTACGCACACAGGGACATAGTCCTCGACCACCTAGCCCAATTGGGACTTCAGGTCAACTGGGAAAAGAGCAAACTCACCCCTGTGCAGAGTATCTCTTTTCTCTGTGTAGAATTGGACTCCGTTATGATTACTGCACGCCTCTTTCAGTATCGTACTCAGTTGGTGCTAAAATGCTTGAGGGTTTTCAATCAGAGAACAGTGATCCCTCTCAAAAACTTTTTAGAGTCTCCTGGGGCATATGGCATCCTCAGACATATGAGACGAGACCCAAGATGGGCATGAGGCTCCTGGGGCATATGGCATCCTCAGCCATATGAGACAAGTCCCAAGATGGGCATGACATCACAGTTCACAATGTGTGAACATTACAACGTTGTATCACCTTTCCTTCAGTCCTTGGGAGGACATCTCTTTTCTACTTCTCAAGTTGTTGACAGTGTTTTTGGCCTTGAGGAGGTTTGACCCTTGATCCAAGGCAAGCACATGTTGGTCCATACAGACAACACATAGACAGTTGCATACATCAGCCACCAGGATGGTGTTCACTCTCAACACATGTCACAACTCGCCCTCCATCTCTTACTTTGGAGCCAGCACAGACTCAGGTAATACCTGAATTAGTGTGTTTTCATGGATTGGTGTTATTTCCAGGGGAAGGACCCTCAGAGATGTGCAATTGGATCTGTGCTCTCCATCCTCCAAGGAGGCCTGGGCAGGCACCTGTCTTCTACACTTAAGGTGTACATGGGCATGTTTGTGGCTAACCATGAGGGGCATGGCTGAATCAGCAGCCTTGGAGAACGGGGCCTCACTAGCAGATATCTGTAGAGCTGCAGGATTGGCTACACCTAATACATTTGCTAGATTTTATAATCTACAAATGGAACCGGTTTCTTCTAGAGATCTGATCATCAGTTCTTTGACTCAGGAGACTGGCAGTATGTAGAGCTTGCTACCAGCGCTACACAACCCAGGGTTATTATACGTTTATTCAGTCCAGCTCAGGTGCCTTTCATGAACTCTGGACAACCCTTCCATCACATAACCACATTTTGTAAGCAAAGTTCAATGGAGGAACTTGCTATTATCTTACAAAGTTGATTCCCTGGATTGAATTCTTGTATTGGATTAGTGCTCCACATGTAATGGCTCCTCTTGTGGCCTTGTGTGTATTCTTCAACTGTATTGCCTCTAAGGCTCAGTGTTCCTCTAGACAGACATTCTAGGTTCTGGGTTCTAGTAGATTTACCCTTATGCAGAGCCCATCCCCCATACCTTCCCTATGTGGTACTTCCTCTGTAAGTCCATAGGTGGATCTTCACATGTTACATCCCCATCGGGTAGGATGTGATTTCTGTAGTACCTTTTCACTGTCCCAAATTTACTTCTAAGACTTTTCGTGGACTCGTAACTCAGTTTTGCAGTTGTGGCATTTAGTATAGGGACCTCTAGTGTTGTACATTTGACACAATGTCGAAGTAAACAACAGAAAGGGAACGTCTTGGTTACGTATGGTAAAACTCATTCCCTGATGGAGGGATGTGAGTGGATTGAAACGCTTCTCGACTCAAAAACAAGTAAGCAGATGCCACACTGGCCTATTTATACCCGAATATCCAGCTATGCAAATTCTGAACACCTAATATCATTGGCCTTTTCTCAAAGATGTCAGAGGTGTTTGAGCTTCTAAGAGAAACCCCTCGTGTTGTACACTCGACACAACATCTCTGTTCCATCCTCCATCCTTCAACAAGGGTTACCATACGTAACCAAGAAGATTATTTTATTACAGTCAATAGATGTTCCTGCAAGAAGAAGGAATTTGCTGAGTTTGCGTGGGTTTGTATGATATGTTTTAATCATACAAGTAAGTTTAGTTTGTTTAAGGAATAATTCAGGCAAAAAAAAAAAAAAAGTGTTTGCAATGACATGAGTGTGAGTAAGGGATGATATCATTTGAATTGCATTATTTATCCCCTTAAGTATAAATTAAATACATATATTTTTTTGTTGCTATCAGCGGTTGGTCTTATACCTGTGGCAAATTTCGTTCACTTTGTAAACAATATAAGCCAAGAAAAGTAATCAACATGGCTTTCGACAGGCTTTCTCTTTTCATTTGGTTGGCTCTCCTTTATTTGCCTCAATTCAGGCTTTGTTTATCAACTGGCTGATTGTTAGGCACTTAATTATGCCACACTCCAAACTGCAGGTTTCCCAGGCAATAAGCTACTTGGCACAGTGACTTAGTCGAGGTAAGTGGTGTGGACGCTCACTGACTTCTTAAGCAAGGCCTGTGACTCGCATGATTAAGATTACAGACTCAGGAGACAAATAAGACTCAACCTGGGACGATGTGTGTGTGCACTCCTCCATGTACTTCTATATGGTTGAAAGCATTTTTGATAGTTGTTACAGTGCCCAGGGTTTAAATTGAAGAGGCTTATCACAAACTCCTGTATTTCCTAGAGAAGTTTTTTTTATTTATTTTTTTATTTTTTGTGTTTCCAGCTAAAATCAGCAGTGTTGAAAGAACCACTGAGTGTTATTCTGTTAATCGGCAGAAATGTAAAGCACCTAGCCATTTTCCAACATATTAAAACACATTTTCATGGTTCCATTCAAATCGTTGCTTTAATTTTTAGCGTTAAATCTTGCTTATTTACTGCAGCCTATACGTTGATCACATGAGGGAGAAACGGTTTGATACCATAATTGTATAACAATTGTTATAAAATGCTTTTAGGTATTATTATGTAGTGTCACATCGTAGTTAATAAAACAACAAAGGTTTGAACTTCATAATTAATAAAAAAAATATATAGACATCAAAAATAACATACAATTACTAAAAGTTTAGCTAAAATAACATTTAAAACATAAATAGTTTGTACTAATATTTTATTATTATTATTATTATTATTATTATTAAAAACAAAAAAACAACAACAGCAAGGCTAACAACATCAACATTATATGACCTCATGATCCATAATAATGACCACAGTACCCGTGGTATTTCTATTAATACAGATGAAATAGACCAGGAACATGCATAATATTTATTTAATGTAGTATAAATGGAGAGAGATCAAGGTTTGGCCTAGACTGTTAATGGTTATTTTCCATTAATCTCTTTTTAGATCTTAGACTTGCTTCAAATGGCTCCTGAAAAGCCATTAACTTACACTTTGCGGAAATGTATCCATGCATACACTGAACCCTTCATTTTCACCAAGGCTAAACCTCTGAAGGGGCTGGGACAGTTTTTCATATTGACCTTCATGCCAGATCTCATTATCTCCACATGATGTCTATTTATGACAACCCCATACATCAAATTCAGGCCCTCTTAGTGCAACTTTGGTGACAGTTAACATTTCACTGAGGTAGTTTGGAGCATTCTAGCTCTAATGGGAACTTTTCTGCTTCTCAAAAAGAAAACTTGACAGAGAGAAGTGTTGAAGAACAGAAGAACCTGAGGGGAAAAAGAGGCCTCTTGGCTGGTGGCCGACCTGCGCCAGACCGCAGCCCTGTGACCAGTTGAGCATGCTTGCTGAAGGCATTTAGTGTAGCATACTGGCTTAGGACAGGTAGATTCTAATAATATAGCTCCATTGAGGGATTCAGGCTTCCACAGCTGTGACAGGCCCACCAGCTTTGGCTCTATTACACTCTTCCACTTTGGGCAGAAGTGTCAGTGTGAGAAGCCAGAAAGGCTAATTCACTTCCGCAAGATGTCAAATGAGAAGATGTGCTAAGTTATTAGGACATTTTTCAGCCACATTTCATCTGTTACATTTTAATATACACTCCAGTGACTGTAGGTATATCGTTGAACTTTTCTGTCTTTTTATTTATTTATTTTAGGGATGCACTGGTATCAGGCCTGATACTAAGCTCCTGTACTCATACTCATTAAAATGCCCCGATTCCAAATGCCGATACCACACAGCAAAAAAAATAAAAAATAAATAATAATAAATTTGAATGGGCATAATTAAGTGTGTAAATAACCAAAGGATATAGTCAAACCAAGAATTCATCAGAGATATTATTATTTTTCTTGTTTTTTACAAGGGGGGGCAGGACACTATAGCATATTTATAGTAAAATAAAGTAAACTGTGACAAATTATACCCAGAAATTCTTCATACAGTGGACTACCAGTAAAACTGATACAAATTTGGGACCCTAAGTCTGGGTTTGCATGATCCTAGAGCATGCCCAGGAGACTACAGGCTGTAAGGCTAAGGGTTGCTCAACTAAATATTGATAGTTAATACTGTCATACTAACAGCTGTCTTAACAGTTTTTGGTTGATTGTAGTACATTACATACATTTCTATCAAAGTTATCTAACATTATCAAGATGAATTTGTTCTGACACAGTTTAACTGTGTCATATTTTATTACCATCTTATAAACTATAGATAATAAACTGTGATAATGTCAAATATTGAAGGTGTCTGAATACATTTTGGTTTGACTATCTATTTAATAAATTAAGTTAACCAGCTAATATTATACATACTCTTTTGGATTCTGTAAACAATATTTTAAAAAAATATATCAAATGCAATAAAAAGATCGATATCGGTACTCTATATCGCCAAGTACCAAACATAAAAGTATCGTACCGGGCGAGTACTGAAAAAGTAGTATCGGTGCATCCCTAATTATTTAATTTAATTTATTTATTTTGTGATGACCATTAGGGAAACTTCTTCCTTATTGGCTGCTGTGTTTTAGTTCCGTCATGATGAAATGGTCATGTAAATTAGGAATATATGTTTAGAGCTCTGATCCCTATAGCTGCACCATGATACTGCCATGCTATCAGACGGTAAAACAGTTATAGACTTTTAACATTATTTCCATTGCACAAAAGGTTCTGGAAGAAGTTTTTTTTTTTAGAATTGTAAACTGTAAACAGAGAGATAAAAAAAAAAAAAAAAATGAAAGGTTCTTTTAGAGAACCCAAAATGCTTCCTCTTATCATATTGCTTCTGTCATCAAAAGTGTTGTGATGAACAGTTTGAAAAAACTCCCACAACAGTTGCAGTACCACTTTATATTAGGTGACATTAACTATTAAAGTCATGGGAAAATTGTGGCCTAATGGTTAGAGAGTCGGACTCTTATCCCAAAAGGATGCAGATTCGAGTCTCGTGACAGCAGGGAATGAACAGTAGGTGGCAGGAGTGAATGTATCGCATTCTCTAACAGTTTCAATACAACGAATGAGTTGCCCTTGAGCAAGGCACTGAACCCCTAACTTCCCCCTGGGTGCTGTAGCATAAATGGCTGCCCACTGCTTCGGGTGTGTGTGTGTGTTCACTGCTGTGTGTGTGCACTTAAGATGGGTTAAATGCAGAGCAATAATTCAGAGTATGGGTAACCATATGTGGCAATAAGTCATTACACTGTTACGTCACTTACACTATTATGTAATTTAAACCAATCATTTGTTTTAACATTGTACTCATATAAAAATAAAAATACCTGCATGCAATTACATCTGTTGTTAATTTCTATATTTACATTTATAAGTACACTGTTGACCCATAGTAGTTAAGGCCTCCTAATATAAAGTGGAACCAAGGAACTAGCTACTCTCAAAACATACGCAGAAATGGTGCTGTGAGTATTTAAGACGTACTGCTGCTGCAAAAGTAGCATATATAAAATCCTTTAGCAGATCTATACATGAAAGCATGCTGCGAAAAGCTCTATTGAATACAAACCAGCCATTTAAATGTCAAGCAGCAAGCTTATTGGCTGTGTGCAATGTGAACTAATCAGCTGGTGCCAAGTAGTTTAATAATGTGAATATCATTAGTGCTATTATTAGCATTAACAACCCATCAGCCTACACCATCTAGAGTTTCATGACAGAAATTGCCATTTATGTAGAACCAATTAGAATTTGTATCATCTGCATCAACACCACTGCAATTTTGTTTGACATAGCATGCATGCTACCCTTAGGGTCAAAACTCTGACAAGACCAGCACTTTGGGGGATTTTTCTGTAATTTAGCATTTAAATCAGTATGTAAACTTGTCTGGGCCTGTCCAACTTTCCCTGCAGACATGTCAGGGATCATCAGGTTTCAAACATCTGGGACTGTTGAGGTTTGTTGTTAGCCTGCATGGTCATGCTTAGTGACCTGTGTTTGTTTCCCCCCCTCAGTGGATCGTTCTGCTTCATCCATGCTGACAGGCTGATTTATTTGCACTCTGTCCAGGGTATGGTTGGGGAATAGGGGGAAAACACTCTAACACCTTCTTGTGCCCCACTCTTAACTGACTTTCTTCTGACATCAACTTTCTCTCTTCTGTCCGTGAGTGCTGCAGCCTGAAGATGAGCTGCACTCATGCAATTTTTCCTTTCCGGAGGAAAATTACAATAAACAATACCTATATTTTGACAGGAATGGTTCCAACAAGAAATGCTGAGGTGTCTGAAATACTGATTTAATGTCCACAAAGAGAGGAGGCAGAAACTCTATTCTATAAGCTAGTGACCTGCCTTCACACTGTTTGTTGAAACCCAACCTAGACTCATTGGAAATACATTTTTGCAACACTGTTATTATTACTATACCTTACTGCACGTTTCGGGGCAGTTTGAAAGTGAAAAGTCCAGTGAATGGTGCTAAAACACTGACACATTTTTTCACACAGTCTCGTATTGATGTGTTTTTATTACGTTGCTTCAGGTATGTATTGTGGTAGGTCACAATTCAAATATCCAAGGAGTGAAAAAAAGTGAATGCTCTATCGTGTTGAAAATATCCCCTACACCAAACCCAACCTTAAATCTACCCAGTAGGATTAGCAAATGCAAAACTGGTATAAAAATTGATTTGTTGACGCAACCATGACATTTTAACCCTAGTTTCACAAAAATCATACCCGAGCTCTACACTTCTCAAGTCAAACTTCATACTGCGTGAGCTACTGAACAAACCTTCTGAATATAAAAACCCATACATATGAAGCTGGATATGTGACACTAACATGCAAAAGTATCAGTTTTCAAATGTCACACCATGTTAAAATAGTTTTGACTTCATAACTTGATATTCCTCAAATAACTGTGTGAAAATTAGGCTTAATTAATCAAAACTGAAAACTGCAGCGAATCTTATCTAATAGTTTTTTTATTATTATTATTATTATTATTATTATTATTATTATTATTATTATTTGCAGAAAAGTATTTAAAGGCATGTATTTCCAATGTGCATATGTTGTTGAAACCTAAATGGAACCTCATAATGATCGCTTTGAAACGCTCTACATATCAAATAACTCTTCTTGCCATCCAAATGTTCCCCATGTGAAGTGCACAGAAGACTTGAAGTTGATTCTGACAGTGTTTGCTAATATAATGCAAAAGTATTTCATCAAAAAAAGTTTTTAATCATTAATAACACACTGCACCTGCAAAACTGGAGTTTATTTGTAGTATGAAGTGCATTTATATGTCTCAACCTAGCATGAAACTCATGAATATTATTTTGACATCCTTGGCTACCTAACAGGGGCCTTCTCTTTGAGAAAATAAAAAAGGACTCAGAAAGGAGGAGTGGTTCTTTAGATAATTGCAATTATTAATTTTGGCCGGACACTGTTTCTTGGCTAGGATCCAGCTATGAGAATTGAGTGCTGGAGCATCAGCCAGTTCTGGCTGCCGTCCAAGAGCTGCTGCTGGTTTGACTGTGTGTTCAGACCATGAAGGACTAGTGAGGACCAAGAGAAGCAGCAGCCCAACTACATGACAGGATATTATTTCCTGCAAATGCTGTGAGTTTTACACTGCCAGCCTAGTGTATAAAACAACCCCCTACCTTCCCATCCGGTCCTTTATACTGCTGTCTCTGGCCCCTTTGTCCACCGTCCAGGTGGCGGAACTGGTGCCCACTTCCATTTAAACCCAAAGTCTCCTCTTAAATGTAAGTTAGACCTGACAGTTGGAAATGATAGGTACAGAAGCTGTTGCCACACTCTCAGATGATTAGAAAAAAAAAAAAAAGGAAAGGGAAGGGAAGAAAGAAAAGAAATGTACAAAAGCTGTTCCTGGGAGGGTATCTATTCAAAAGGTATGAATATGTACAATTTTGATAATAATATGTACACTTTAGGTACTACAATTTGCCTTCAGGGTACAAATATACTCCCCTTTAGAAATAAATATGGCAAAAAATGGTTACCGTCCCACTGATAGTTTTCTCTCTCTCTCTCTCTGTCTCTCTCTCTCTCTCTGAGGGAACAACTCATTAAGGAGGGATAATGTCAACAGAAAAGGGTCTCTGTTTTCTCATATAAGCGTGGGAATTTTACACAACACATGATTCAGAAAGTCACAATTCAGAAAAAAAACAAAACAAAAAAAAACAGCTTGCAAGCATGTAGTATATATCTTTCGAATGAGATCTGTAAACATTTGTTGCCTCTATGGTGCATTAAAAAGAATGAATCAATGGAGTATCATTTCAGAAGGAATCTTCTTTCCCCACTGGTACTCTTAATCACATTATCATTAACAATCCTCAAGCTTTTTAGTCTTTACACTTTAAGCAGCAGCTAAACACACACACACATGCAAGCACACACTAAAACATGAGAGCGATCCATCAAAGCATTCAGAGCTGTCAGGGGTAAACAGGAGAAAAGGGCCGTAAGCAAGAATCTTCTAACACAGATTTGATTTGCCTCGATTTACCTTAAAAAAAAAAAAAAAAAAAAAAAAAAAAAAGAAAGAAGAGAAGCCTGCTGATATGGCTTCAGTCATTCTGCATTTGCCAGCAGGCATATGTCACTTTAGCGCCGTCAAAACTCTTATTCCCGGCTGCTGTGTAATCTGATTTACTAACAGAGGATGAGATGCTTGGAACACCAATTCTGGATTGTTATCAAAATGCAACTGACACGCCTATTAGCGCCTTTCATCGAGGTCTGACGTGTCACCAAATTATAAACTTTCTGAGCAATATTGCAAGGTTTTCTGTCAGATCCAATGATTTTTGGGGGAGGAAGCCAGGTTTTTAGCATCCAGTCTGACCAGTGCTCCCTCCGCAGATGCTTTTGTGATGATGGATGCGAGCAAATATGAGAGAGAGACCTTTTCTCATCACACACATGTATTCATGTGTATGCACCGATCTGGCTTTGCAAGATGCACTGCATGTCGGGTAACCCGAGGGCTGAAATTAGACAAGGGGGTATTGCGCAAAGAAGAGCCATCTTCTAGTTTAATTAGACTTTTTTTGTCAATTTTTTTTTTTAATTTTTAGGGAAACTGTTCTAATGTTTTATATATGTGGACGTGAAGTTTGGTAATCAACCCTGGTTATTCCATTAACTGCTTGTGGTGAAAATTCCAGATGTAAAAAAAGGGGACATTATGAGTGAAAAACAGAAACATGGTTACCTCCAATTAGGACCCCTCTCCGTGTCCACTGACATTTTTTGGGGTAATTGTGTTTTCATGATGGGACCCACTATATCACGCGAACAAACCACAGTCCTTCTGTCGCTTCAGAGGAGAACATGAAGAGGCAGCCTCTAATACATCCAGAAGATTGGCTGGTCAAAATTAAAATTACTGTGTGTGTGATGTCAATTATTCAAATAGACGCTATTTTTAAAATAGTAGAAGAGAAAGGAAGGCAAGATGATTTGGGGCCGGGGGAGCAGAGGGGGATGAGGGACCCACAAATCATGTTCTTCACGCTGGGAAATAACAAATACCAATCTAACACTTGAATGAGCCCTAACTCTCTGTACATATTTTGGCCTGACATTGCCTTCTCAAGCCAAGCATTAAATCCTTATCCATTGCACACAGCACTGATAGCTTCAAACATGAACCGCAAAAAGGACTATGTGTTTGTATATGTGTGCACTCTGCTCAGGAGCTTTATTTGCCCCTGTCCAAATGCTAGTCCAACCTGTCTGATTTACAGAAACCTGGCAACCAGAACCACAAGGTCACTTCATACTTTAACCTCGATGTACAAATGACCCCCTAAAATCTCTCTCCCCCTTCTGTTTTTTTGCCAGGTGGCCAACCTCGCCTGTTCCATTTCCAACAACGAGGAGGGGGTGAAGCTAGTGCGCATGGCTGCTACACAGATCGATAGCCTGTGTCCTCAGGTAAATGGCCTGAACGTTTGCTATCCATCCACTATTCAGGGTTCTATAACCTCTTGCAGCAGTTTTATACGGTGCTGACAAATAGTAGTTCACTTAACACATTGTGCCACTTATTCACTATAATGCACCTTTATTTGCAAAACTATTTATTCCATATAGCACTGTTTACCCGCTGCAACTACTGTACCATTGCCAAGAAGATATTTCCTTTAGAAGAGATGCCTGTGCACCTTTTTATTCCTCAAATGATGAAGAAGAGCATAGCAGGCACATAGCCAGGCACATCTCCAGACCTGTCATATTTATTAAAATATGACTCACGCTAGATTTTTTTAGCCATTCAAATTCAAAAGCTGTTTGAAACCCATTCAGCAAAAAAATTGAGGAATCAGTCAGAGGAGAAATCAAATGGAAACATAAAAGAGCCTTGGAAACATTAAACCATTTTTAAGAGACAACATGTACTATGATAATCATTTGGGGAAATGTGTATTAGAAGAATATGGTCTATTTAAAGTCAGTGTAAAATTGCATTTGCAAAGCCTTTTTTTGTGACGTATTTATGAGAAATGTAGAATTTGATTTTATCCGTTGGGAATTGTGAGAAGTTGTCCCCAAAATGAAAAGACTAATGACAAATTAGCAAAGCTGTCGGCAAAGTTGAAGCTTTCAGAAATCTCTTTGGAGTAACATGCACTAATCAGTTATTCACAACAAGTGTCAGAATGAAATCTGGACTGACCCTGGACTAAATTGGTTATGTGTAAGGCTCCAGTTTAATTGCGGTATTCAGATTCATAAAGTACTTTTACAGTTATTCTTTCTAACAGATCTCACATTCTGTGTAATAAACTGACCCTCCGCAAGTGAAGCTAGAAAACTCTGGAAGTAATTGTGCTGTTCAAGGTTGTTTCTTAGCGTCAAAGACTAATAAGAAAATCTGGTAAAGACAAATTTGACTCTTGACTTGAAACGTCATATGACTCAAAATTTTAAAAGCAGAAGCTGTTATAGGTTCATAAGGAATGCAAAAATGTGCAACATTTTTTAATTGAAAACATGCACATGGTTTGATAAAATGTATGTTTAATAAGAAAAAAAAAAGACTTGGATTTACTCTTTTGTTTATACCATTTGTCAGCAGCATGACAACAAATAATCTTGTAGTTTTTCATAGATTTAGGTAATTTAAGTAGATTTATTTTCCTTCTCACAGGTAATAAATGCAGCCCTAACGCTGGCCGCACGCCCTCAAAGCAAGGTTGCTCAGGACAACATGGATGTTTTCAAGGACCAGTGGGAGAAGCAAGTACGCATTCTGACCGAAGCTGTTGATGACATCACTTCAGTTGATGACTTCCTCTCTGTTTCAGGTAAAATGGAAACAGATTGCTATATTCTATTGTGAGACAAATATTGAGTACTTTCTGCCTGGTGATTAACAGGAGATCAAGCAACCATTTTGTATCCACCCTATTAAAACATTGCAAGGTTTTAAGAGCTGTTTTATTTTATTCATCCTTCTCTTGACGTGTAAAGTCTCCACCCTGAGTACAGCAGTAGAGTTTAGCCATGTCTATTTATCCCTCTGTATAATGGACACTCTAAAATGTCAGCTGCCTCCACCATCAAGATCCCATTATCTTGAATGGGAATGCGCATCCAATATCAATGTAAATGGCCATATAATTCAACATAAAAATGAACAGTTATGACCCTTTTCATGCGTAGTCTTGCTTTGAAACAATGTTCACACTCTATTGTTATTTTGTTCACATCTACTTGTTTTGCATTCATGAAAAAGATTATTGTATTTACAATGGACATACACTTGGTGCCAGTTATTGTTTCTTTGAAGTTTCAGCTGAGCATGACTCAAAACTATTTAAGGCTTTTAACAATAATATACAGAACTGGATAAAATTATATAGGTATATATCTTAAATGCCTTGCCTGCTATTTATATGCAGTATATATTATAGAATGTATGCTGTGAATGCATATGGAGAGGTTTTCTCTGATAGTCCACTGATTTTTGCTGATAAACAATATAATCATGTTTAATGTAAATTTTTCATCTTGTAATTATGGTATAAATTGAATTATATAATCCTCACAGTTATTTTCTTTGTAAAAGGTACGCCAACTTCACACTCTCACCTCCCACCTCTGAAAAAACTGCTCTCCTCTCCATCCACTTCAGTTTTTTGCCATATTTTGCTGGCGGAAGTGTAGTATATCCTGTCTGGATCCTGCACAAAAACTATTAGAACTAATACTGTATATTTCAAGGATTTCCAGGGATTTCAAGGCAGAGATTATAATAAGTCAATACTAAGTACATAGCAAATGAATGAATGGAATCCTGGATGTTGTGGGCCAGATCTTTTGTGTATCTGACAGGTCTATGTGGGCTGGGTGAAATGAAGCAGGATGCAATATTGGTATTCAGCCCACTGCCTGTTGTCCAGAAACTGGTGTAGTGCATTCCAGTTTGGAAATATTCTCCTGAAAAACCTGTGAATAAAACATGCCAGGACTCAACAATAAGAATTTTTATATTATTATTATTATTCTTGAAATGCTGGCCTGGTCGGGGCGAGTATTTGAGATTAGCACTTGGCCTGCCAACACTTTCACTGGACACAAAATAAATTGAATGTTTTAGCAACATATTATTGTATGCCTCAGAAAGAAAATATTTGGAAAACTGACATGGACTGCATTTTTTTTATTTATTTATTTATTTATTTATTTATTTTTGGTTAACCATATTTTTTTGGTTATAGTTTATTTGAATAGTCCACCTTGAGAGTTTTACGGCCCACCTTGCATCTAGAACATCATGCATCTTTATCCAAATCTAAACGGAATAATAGACAAATAAAAACCATTGTTTAGGTCCACCCAGAAATGCATTTAGAAAGCTCAGCTGTGGGTCTGTTGTCTTACAAGTAGTTCAAGAAAAATGTTGAAGCGGTTAGAGAATATACCATACTCCACAACCCACACACATCCCCCATTGATTATTTTTATTTTTTTTGATAATAGGTTAACTTTGTTCAAATTTATCGGCAGTGCTTTAAAAAATGTCAAATTCCAAAAGTGACTACAGTTATTGGACAATAGTAATACTTGAATGTGTATCCTCTTTGTTTTATCTCATCTCTCCACAGAGAACCACATTCTGGAGGATGTGAATAAGTGTGTGATCGCCCTGCAGGAGGGGGATGTGGACACGCTGGACAGGACAGCAGGAGCAATCCGGGGTCGAGCCGCTCGTGTGGTGCACATTATTAATGCTGAGATGGAGAACTACGAACCCGGCGTCTACACGGAGCGTGTTCTCGAGTCCATCAAGCTCCTCTCTGAGACCGGTGAGAACAATGATCACACACACACCTGGATCCTGATCTCGTCTCATGCTCACTAAGGCATGAACTTATGCTAGAGTTGGGGACAGATGGATAGAGGAGATCAGGAAGCTCTTGGAAGAAGGAAGTTAGAGGAGAGAGGGGTAGACAGACGAGCAAAGATGGTGAGGCCACCTGTTCCCTCCTTTGGCACTCATTCTTTGGTTATTCGTTTTTCATCTGTTTTCCCCAACCCCTCCACCTTTGTCCATCTAGTGCCAGAATACAGGAGGCGGCAATTTAGACACTGACAGACAAGGCCGAGGGCCAAAACATACCTAGTAATGCAGAGATTTGTGCATAGCCTTCCCAGTGCTTTCAAGACACAATATCTGACAGGAAGCAAAAAAGCCTTCTATCTTAGGTGTTAATGTGTGAGAAACATCTCGCCTGACAATTTTTGATGTGGTTGTTCCATCTAAATGCGCTTCGACGATTGTTCGGGAATCAACAAATGCAGGGTGGCTGGAAAATGAGCACTCAAAATGTTATTCTGGTGGCGGCGCATTGTCCTGCCTCCCTTGTTGTGTCTAAAATATTACATTAGACTATTTTGACAGCCGGCATTGTTTAGAAGAGCGAGCGGAATATGAGAGGAAGAAAATAGCAGTGCTGCTTTCAGGGTTGAGACTGCAATATTTTTGTTATCATAAAATTATTTCTTTAATCGTATTATTAGATCTAGACAGACAGGCAGAAAAAAAATAATAATAATAATGAATATCTGTGATGCCTCACCAACTGAAGGTATAAATAAATATGTAATGTGTCCAAATGGATCTTCCCTGGTTCTTCTCATCATCTTCCAGTCTAAAAGTTTTGTTCCTTCACATTACTAAAATATTTAAATTGATCATTTAGATTTCCCTGTAAAAACAAACAAACAAAAAAAAAACATTGAATTAAGTCAAATCGATGTGATTATGAGTGGTCTGGTGGTAAGATCCAGTAATCACTTTAAACTCAGATCTGATCTTTAACCCTCTGGAGTCTAAGGGTATTTTTGGGGCCTTGAGAAGTTTTGTCATGCCCTGACATTTGTGCTTTTTTCAGTTTCTTATAAATATCTAAATGGGTAAAGTCTAATATCACTGTAATCAGCACAAACTGGGCTATAATAATATGTGAAATGCATGCATGTACATGATTGTATTTTTGAGGAAAAAAATGTTATGCATGGTTAGTGAAAAACTAAAAATGTTAAATCACTTGAATAAGGCAATAAAACACATACATAAAATTGGTTGCCGGAAAAGTTGAGAACTGGAGCTTGTAGCCTAGAATTTTTCTTTCTGAATGATGTGAAAATCATCTTGTTTACTCACTCACAGAAAACAATATATTGATTTAAATTTTCTAAAACACTTTTTGTTGGTAAAAGTCATATGCGAGTAGGCGTCAACTATCATGAATATCATTGTGATTTACACCTGAGAAGACAAAGCCCTGCATAATGAGCTGCATAATGAGCCTCCCATTCAACTGTGCCACTGTGAGGGAGGACTTACAAGAAAGAATGTGAGAACAAAATAAAAGTATATAATTTTATGTTTGTAGTTTATTAAGAATATATTTAATTATCCCACAACATAATTTAATATCCACTTGGGGGAGCAGTTAAACAGTTTATTAGGAACAATCAAAGCTGACTTTCAAATTTTTTTGAAGAATAGTCTGGCTGCTTTTTCTTCTGTGTGGGCGTATTCAAGCCGCGGGCTTCAGTTTGAATCTGAATAGCGCGTTAAGCGCGGGGGCGTGGTCACATTAGATATAATGAGCGGAGATATGAAAAACAGACATTGCGTTGTTTTCATATGGATTACTTTATCTCAGAATATTTGTTTTCGGCAGCACTTGTTTAGTTTAAAAGTAGACATTCCAGGCTTTCTATAGATATCTCTTTCATGTCTCTTCGTTGAGTATTCACGGAGTTACAGTTCATTTTAATGAAATGTTTGTACACTGTAAAAAGTTTAACTATTATTTACTCAATTTTTTTGGTGAAACATTTTTACACTCAAAAAAATTGAGTAAATTTTAAAGCTGTGAAATCAATGAAATATACTGTTTAAATTGAGTAATTGCCAGTAAAAAAATTAAGTAAATCTGAATAACTGAATTACTTTATATGAGAAATAAAATTAATTAGATATAATCAAAATTATAAAACACCACAACTGTAATTCTATGTAAAATAAACAAAAAATATTGAGTAGATATAATTGAAATATTGGATGAAATTTAACCAAACAAATGTGCTATGTTTACTACATGTAAAAGTTAATTTAACTTAATATTGGACTATAAATTATCAACATTTTTTACACTATTTACCCTTTATAATTAATATAATAAAACCAAATAAAGAAAGAAACACATTTTTTATTGAAAATTTATTTGTCAATTAAACATTAGACAAAGTCTAAAATTAACCTTTGAAACATTTTATCCATTTTAATATTCCAGTAGATTGCACAAATTAAAAACTGTAAAGTAGCCATAAGGGAAATGATTAAACCTTATGAAACATTTCATCCATCTTAGTATTCAAGTTGATTACATGTAAAATACAATAGCCATAAGAGAAATGACATCTTACTTTGTTCCTGGTGCATACCAGCCATTTGCAGTCACACTCAACATTAAACCATAAAAAAAATAAAAGCAACACTTCAATATTAAAGGGATAGTTCACCCAAAAAGATGATGTTGTCATAATGTACTCGCCCTCAAGCTGTCCCAAATCTGTACGAGTTTCTTTCTTCTGTTGAACACAAAAGATATTTTAATGAATGTTGGTTAACAGATAGTTGCCATTGACTTCCATGGTAGAAAAAAAAAAGTATACTATGCAAAGTCAATGGCAACCTTTAACTGTATTAACAAACACTCTTTAATACTTGGCTGAATGTTACATCACTTCAATTAAAATATCTTTTGTGTTCAACAGAAGAAAGAAACTCGTACAGGTTTGGGACAAATTGAGGGAGAGTACATTATGACAACATTAACTTTTTGGGTGAACTATCCCTTCAACAGAATTAATCAGATAACAGAAACACTTCCATCAGGAATACCCATTCTGTGGGATGATCATGAACCACTACTATACAAGAAGATAATTTTTTAACCTCTGAACATTAACAGAGTTTTGGAGGATCCAGCTCAAGAAACAGTTTTTGGAACAACTCAAGTGAGTACAGTTCCTTCTCAAAACATTAGCATATTGTGATAAAGTTCATTATTTTCCATAATGTAATGATAAAAATTAAACTTTCATATATTTTAGATTCATTGCACACCAACTGAAATATTTCAGGTCTTTTATTGTATTAATACTGATGATTTTGGCATACAGCTCATGAAAACCCAAAATTCCTATCTCAAAAAATTAGCATATCACGAAAAGGTTCTCGAAACAAGCTATTAACCTAATCATCTGAATCAACTAATTAACTCTAAACACCTGCAAAAGATTCCTGAGGCTTTTAAAAATTCCCAGCCTGGTTCATTACTCAAAACCGCAATCATGGGTAAGACTGCCGACCTGACTGCTGTCCAGAAGGCCATCATTGACACCCTCAAGCGAGAGGGTAAGACACAGAAATAAATTTCTGAACGAATAGGCTGTTCCCAGAGTGCTGTATCAAGGCACCTCAGTGGGAAGTCTGTGGGAAGGAAAAAGTGTGGCAAAAAACGCTGCACAACGAGAAGAGGTGACCGGACCCTGAGGAAGATTGTGGAGAAGGACCGATTCCAGACCTTGGGGGACCTGCGGAAGCAGTGGACTGAGTCTGGAGTACAAACATCCAGAGCCACCGTGCACAGGCGTCAGGGAAGCAGCACTGGACTGTTGCTCAGTGTCCAAAGTACTTTTTTCGGATGAAGGCTAATTTTGCATGTCATTCGGAAATCAAGGTGCCAGAGTCTGGAGGAAGACTGGGGAGAAGGAAATGGCAAAATGCCTGAAGTACAGTGTAAAGTACCCACAGTCAGTGATGGTCTGGGGTGCCATGTCAGCTGCTGGTGTTGGTCCACTGTGTTTTATCAAGGGCAGGGTCAATGCAGCTAGCTATCAGGAGATTTTGGAGCACTTCATGCTTCCATCTGCTGAAAAGCTTTATGGAGATGAAGATTTCGTTTTTCAGCACGACCTGGCACCTGCTCACAGTGCCAAAACCACTGGTAAATGGTTTACTGACCATGGTATTACTGTGCTCAATTGGCCTGCCAACTCTCCTGACCTGAACCCCATAGAGAATCTGTGGGATATTGTGAAGAGAAAGTTGAGAGAGACAAGACCCAACACTCTGGATGAGCTTAAGGCCGCTATGGAAGCATCCTGAGCCTCCATAACACCTCAGCAGTGCCACAGGCTGATTGCCTCCATGCCACGCTGCATTGAAGCAGTCATTTCTGCAAAAGGATTCCCGAACAAGTATTGAGCGCATAACTGAACATAATTATTTGAAGGTTGACTTTTTTTTGTATTAAAAACACTTTTCTTTTATTGGTCAGATGAAATAAGCAAATTTTTTGAGACAGGAATTTTGGGTTTTCGTGAGCTGTATGCCAAAATCATCATTATTAAAACAATAAAAGACCTGAAATATTTCAGTTGGTGTGCAATGAATCTAAAATATATGAAAGTAAAATTTTTATCATTACATTATGGAAAATAATGAACTTTATCACAATATGCTAATTTTTTGAGAAGGACCTGTATTTGTGGGTCTTGGGATATCTCAAATCCAATGTGACTCCCAAAAGATAGCAGCAGGCTCTGCTGAGATTCCCAAGATTACATCGCTGACTGCCCCATCGTTGTTCCGAAGGATGTAGATTTTTATGACCTCCTCTGACAACTCTGCTTGTACGAAGATGGGTAGATCAGCTGAACCCTACAGGCATATTTTAAAGATAACTGGTTAGAGCAAACATTCAAACCTGAATGTTACAAGAAAGTGACAAATACACAAAACAATTAGCACCTGAAGAAGCAAACATTCTGTTGGACCATGTGATAGGTAAAATCTCAAACAAAGTTTACTAGGGGGAGGAGTTGCAAAAATTAACAGCATTCTTCTTAACAAGAGGACAGGTTAATTTTCTACATAGGGACATTTATTTTTAACAATAAACCTAAAAGAAAAATGAAAAGAGACCAAGTGCGAGCTTCTATGCTGTATATCAATGCTATAGGCTTTCATTGAGGTCCGCATTATTTCAACCAATTTCTTTATAAAAATGTTTAATATTTAAGTAAAATGACTAACAAAATGACAAAAAAAGCTTGTTTAATTGCACTACTTGAAAAAAAAAAAAATGCATTGCATTAACCCTCACACTCAACCCTTAACCCTCTAAATAATTATATGGCTTAGTAAATATTACAGTAATATTTAACTTAATAAAATCTCTGAATATCGTTTACTTGATTATACAAAAGATGGCTTTCCTGTAGCTCAAACAGTAGAGCATCGACGCTAGCAAAAATTTATAAGATTGTAAATGTGTACCTTGAAATGCAATGTAAGTTGCTTTGGATAAAAGAGTCTGCCAAATGCATAAATGTAAACATATTAACTGACTAAAAATACAACAGTTAATTTTATCTAAAATGTACAGTTATATTTTATTTTATTTTTTCTACTAAAACAATTTAGTATTTGACTAACAAATTGTTTATTTATAATACACATCATATATTTGTGAAATTTCTATCAAACTAAGGATGGTAAATTAAACTGATCTGTTTCAGGGAACAACAATATTACTTAATTCAAATCAAAATGAATATATTTAAACACACTCTTAAGAAATTTAGTAAGTTTATTCAATTAAAACAATGTACCCCTCCCCCAGCCTCCGCTGTCCTTCAATACCCACCAGGTCTGGATTTGTTGTGGAACAGCTGCAGTGACTGGAGTAATGGAATGAAAATTCAGCTTTAAAATATATATAAAATATATATATATATATATATATATATATATATATATATATATATATATATATATATATATTATATCAGTCTGGCGAGTAACCCTAAAAAAATTACTAGCCAAATGGCGATAGAGGGTAGAGGGGGATAGACGGTTTTTTTTTCTGCATTTTTTTATTAAATAAATGCAAGCTTAATGAGCTTAAGAAACTTATTTTAGAAACATTAAAAAGCTTACTGTTTTCAAACTTTTGACCGATATTGTATGTGATCTAGGTTTCAGTGCACTAGAATGATTTTACAACGGAGCAGGCCTTAAACTGGCCGACTCCCTATAGTGGGAGCTGATTAAAACGCACCAGTCTATGTTATGTCCACGCCATTTTAAATACTTTTGCATGGCATATTTGTAGTGGTGATTTAAGAGCTCATACTTGAGTTCATGTAGTAATTATGATGTTTTACAAAAACGTGACACCTTTTTGCAAGACAGAATGTTGTCATTTGAAAGTTCATAAATGATGTGTTCCCTTTTGACAAGCCACTCACCCCAAAGGGGAACCTGTACAAAATCGTTTTCCATTGGGCATGTATAGTTATAGTTGCTGGACCACGGTTACACTTATCGTTAGACTTTCAAATGGCGGTTGAAATAAACAGTGATCCAAATAGTACGAACGCTAACCCACTCCAAAAAAAAAAAACAAAAAAAAACCTTACATACATATGGCTGCCCCACTAACTAACTTAGAAAACTACACTGTTATGTACACGTACACACGGCCAATGTTTAATCAACTTTTGAATAAAGTATTGCAAATATACATAGTTATAAAATGACTAACGTTACTTACAGGAAATTCGAGTAATGCTGTTCAATGCTGTTGCTGAGAAAAGCAGTCCTTCAGTGACAGGTGCCTCTTGCTTGAGCCGCGAAACTTGTTAAACTTCTTAAGATGACGCAAAACACAATTGTTAGGAAATACTTATTAATTAACTTCTGAATTAAACATTACAAACATAATTATTATTAGCTGGCTAAATTACATAACGTACCAGGATATGCGAGGAGTGCGGCTTTGCCATTGCTAAGGAAAGCCGTCCTTCAGGCGACTTCGATTAAGCTACGAAACTTGTTGAATATGACGTAAAATACAAAGACAATTGTTAGGAAATGCTTAATAATTATTAACTTTTTAATAAAGTGTTACAAACGTAAGTAGGATTAGCTGACTAACGTTACTTACCGGGAGTTGTGAGGGGTATGGCTAGTCGACGTCGCTGCTGAGGAAAGCAGATTTTTTTTTTCCTGCCGAGCTGCACACGTGATCACTTTAGCCGCGAAATTTACTCAATTTATTTAAACTGTCATTTATTAAGCTGGAACTTTATTTAGGAAAATTGATAGGAAATACTTAATAATTTTAGTTTCTAAAACAGATCAGTACAAGTAAATAATTATCAAATATTTCTATTAGAATTCACCAGAAATATTGAGGGTATATTAAAAATATAATTAGTTAGTTAAATACTTATTTATTTTCATTACATAAACTTAAATAATATATGTTAATTTTAGAGAAATTATTTGTTGGATTTTTAATTATTCTTTTTAACCTGACCCACTCAAAATATCACTTAAATGATTTCAAAAGATTTTATTAAGTTAATATAGCTCTTTATTTTTGTGAAATTTACTAAGCCACTGAATTATTTTTTACAGTGTACATGACGATCAGCGGAGACAAAGACTGTAGACAGCGCACCTTGTTTGTTATCTTTATTTTATAAGTGCACAAATGTTTTTTGTTATTATGTCTGTATCCAAAAAAAACTAGACCCTTTAGAGATTCGA
The DNA here is from genome assembly GCF_023724105.1 of Carassius gibelio. Classification (NCBI taxonomy): domain Eukaryota; kingdom Metazoa; phylum Chordata; class Actinopteri; order Cypriniformes; family Cyprinidae; genus Carassius; species Carassius gibelio. The sequence continues at coordinate 26,244,574 of NC_068396.1, read as the reverse complement.
CTGATGTATTGCTCTTATCTGTACGATTAAAACTGAGAGTGTAATTTAACTTCTTTTCGGGGTTATCAGGTGAAAATGACTCAAAACGCATATACAGTATTGTTCAAAATAATAGCAGTACAATGTGACTAACCAGAATAATCAAGGTTTTTCGTATATTTTTTATTGCTACGTGGCAAACAAGTTACCAGTAGGTTCAGTAGATTCTCAGAAAACAAATGAGACCCAGCATTCATGATATGCACGCTCTTAAGGCTGTGCAATTGGGCAATTAGTTGAATTAGTTGAAAGGGGTGTGTTCAAAAAAATAGCAGTGTGGCATTCAATCACTGAAGTTATCAATTTTGTGAAGAAACAGGTGTGAATCAGGTGGCCCCTATTTAAGGATGAAGCCAACACTTGTTGAACATGCATTTGAAAGCTGAGGAAAATGGGTCGTTCAAGACATTGTTCAGAAGAACAGCGTACTTTGATTAAAAAGTTGATTAGAGAGGGGAAAACCTATAAAGAGGTGCAAAAAATGATAGGCTGTTCAGCTAAAAGGATCTCCAATGCCTTAAAATGGAGAGCAAAACCAGAGAGACGTGGAAGAAAACGGAAGACAACCATCAAAATGGATAGAAGAATAACCAGAATGGCAAAGGCTCAGCCAATGATCACCTCCAGGATGATCAAAGACAGTCTGGAGTTACCTGTAAGTACTGTGACAGTTAGAAGACGTCTGTGTGAAGCTAATCTATTTTCAAGAATCCCCCGCAAAGTCCCTCTGTTAAAAAAAAGGCATGTGCAGAAGAGGTTACAATTTGCCAAAGAACACATCAACTGGCCTAAAGAGAAATGGAGGAACATTTTGTGGACTGATGAGAGTAAAATTGTTCTTTTTGGGTCCAAGGGCCACAGGCAGTTTGTGAGACGACCCCCAAACTCTGAATTCAAGCCACAGTACACAGTGAAGACAGTGAAGCATGGAGGTGCAAGCATCATGATATGGGCATGTTTCTCCTACTATGGTGTTGGGCCTATTTATCGCATACCAGGGATCATGGATCAGTTTGCATATGTTAAAATACTTGAAGAGGTCATGTTGCCCTATGCTGAAGAGGACATGCCCTTGAAATGGTTGTTTCAACAAGACAATGACCCAAAACACACTAGTAAACGGGCAAAGTCTTGGTTCCAAACCAACAAAATTAATGTTATGGAGTGGCCAGCCCAATCTCCAGACCTTAATCCAATTGAGAACTTGTGGGGTGATATCAAAAATGCTGTTTCTGAAGCAAAACCAAGAAATGTGAATGAATTGTGGAATGTTGTTAAAGAATCATGGAGTGGAATAACAGCTGAGAGGTGCCACAAGTTGGTTGACTCCATGCCACACAGATGTCAAGCAGTTTTAAAAAACTGTGGTCATACAACTAAATATTAGTTTAGTGATTCACAGGATTGCTAAATCCCAGAAAAAAAAAAATGTTTGTACAAAATAGTTTTGAGTTTGTACAGTCAAAGGTAGACACTGCTATTTTTTTGAACACACCCCTTTCAACGAATTGCCCAATTGCACAGCCTTAAGAGCGTGCATATCATGAATGCTGGGTCTTGTTTGTTTTCTGACAATCTACTGAACCTACTGGTAACTTGTTTGCCACGTAGCAATAAAAAATATACTAAAAACCTTGATTATTCTGGTTAGTCACATTGTACTGCTATTATTTTGAACAAAACTGTATGCATATATGTTAACGTCAGGAATTGAGCCGCATTTAGATCAGATTGTGTTGATGTGTTTGCATTGTATCCTGATTTCCGATTCTTATTGTCAGTTAGTTCTTAGTGAACCCTCTCATTTCATGTGTATCATATCCTTTAAATGTTTCCTCGGTTAATCCACATTGAAGGCCATGGAGTGCAGGAGATTTGATACCACCATCTGTGTTACACTGCTGCACAATGAGTCACATGTACTTCATGTCAGTTATCACTGAAAAGTATGAAACATTATATTTAGTTCACCCTTTGTTTCATCTCCTCTCAAACAGGGACTTTTAGAGACTTAATGAGGACTAAACTCTTGCATTTCATTACCGCCTTCAGTCTTATATATATTTCTAAAGATGGCACACTCTTTTCCAGAAACCACATGTTGAACAGTTAATGCTCGCTCAGCTTGAATGAGAAACTGTTTTGCTAGTTGCTTCAGCAAAATCAAGAGAAATATCTGCATGCTTGATTGAGAGGGATAATTGAATTGTGAAAGGGCTGGACGCCCAGAATGGCTCTCATCTTTGATGAGGTGGTACTTTTCATTTAATTTCACTTTTTCTTTGTTTCCGTCTTTGTTTTGGGATGTTGGTGTCACCCGGGGCTGTCATCAGGGAAAGGGGCAACTGGAAACCTTTGACGAGAAGGACCCATTGAGTTCCTCTGTCATATAGCCTACTCATTAGGCCCAGGGGAGGGTTGGTCACCCATAAAAATTTAGTTCCATGTCCCATGAATGTAAGTGACAGCCATGGCGCCACAGCATAAATGGATTTGAACCATAAAGCATTGCAGCATTGATTCTTCTAGACCTTTCATTATTGCAGATGACTTGACACTCAAAATGTCAATGAATTTTTGAAAGTTTGCAGGATTAGGACAGACGTAGCATTGGGGTGAGGGCTTAGTGAATTAGCATTTTTGATGCGAATAACATCTGAACGTGTTTCCCCATTTAATTAAGATGTTTGAGACTCAACTAAGTTTTATTTATCTAATGAATAAAGTAGAAAATGTGCAGGGGCACAATGTTCCAGTGGGCAATTAGAGTGGCAATTAAACTGCAGGTACTGGTCTGGTCTGTAGTTTTGTATCACAACAGATGATCCCCTACAACAAAAGTTCAGGGTATCACTTTTTAAAAAGTTAGTAAAAACTAGCAAATCCATTTCCTCCAAAAGTGTCTGACAGGTTCCTATCAATTTCTTACCTTTTTTTTTTTATGTTTCGTTCCTTATAGGCAGATGGACATCTTTTAGCCTCTTTGGAACATACACATTATTATTATTATTATTTTTTTTATGGCAGTGTAAATATTACAAAAGTCCAGCTGGTCCAAAAATCTATACAGATACACTGCTAAAGGAACTTCAGCACACAGTGCTCAGGAATCTCGAATCGTGTCCTTGAGCTTGAAAATCAATTCTAATAGCAATGCTGTGATGACTTTCCCCTCTCTCTTTATCCTTTCCATCCTCTTCCTGATCCAAACTAATCTTCATGCAGGAAAAATTACCCCATCATTAAGGTTATGCCCAGGCCCCCAGTAGATTAAAAATTAGAAATATGGCTGATGTAATAGTGCCAAGTAGAAGGCAGCAGTAGCAATACTGTCATGGAGTATGGCAGAGTGAGTAGGGCCCATGCCAAAGGGTGACCATGCAGAGATGAAATATGGCCACCTAATCACTGCCCTCCGTCTAACACACATACAGACTCGTATATGATTTTTTTATGGCAAATATAGTGTTTCACTGACAGGTTGAAGGCCATGTTTGCTCAGGTACCAAAAACAGCAATGATTTCATACAGCCAAATGACCCTACAAAAAATATTTTTTCCTCAGCATGTCACGACCCAAGTGTCTGCATGGTGAGAAATGGGAGGTAGCGCATGCAAAAACAACAAGAATAATATAATTAGTTCATGCCTGCCTACTACAATGAATGCAGCTGTTTGTTTAAAAAAAAAAAAAAAAAGAACGGAAGAAAGAAATGCAGATCCTGAAAAAAGTCAGTGCTAACAAATTCCACAGCCTAAGGACCAAAATGTAAATGAAACCAAAGTACAAGTGACCCCACTGTTGTCAAAGGAATCTGTTTTCCATTTCGAATTACTTGGAGTGTTTTGTAAGACCTATTAGCATTAGGAATGTCTCATTGCATTTTAAAGTATATCATTTTGAGCCCATTAGGCTGGTCTGACCTCAGCCTCTCAAACAGAAAAACCCAGTTTAAGGCATGTTTCATCTAATTCACCTCAGCATTGTGCGATATCCCAAAACACTTTTTTAAAAAACATAATTTGAAGGCTCATAGAACAGATCTGACTGCTTGCTTTATCTGGGGTTAAACACTTTAAGAAAATAATCCCTTCCAACATGGTTTTTATTAGCTCCTTTCAGAATTCCTCACTGGTCTGAGTTAAATTTGCTCCTCACTAGCAGCAACTTTACTCATTAATGGCTTGAAGAACATTTAAATATTTCTATTTAAAAGTCACTGCAAAATTCCCCAAAGCTCATTTTTACGCCTCTTCAGTAAGTGGATTAAAATGAATTAAATATGTGTTAAAGCAAGATGGGGTTAGAGAGAAGAAACAAAATCAAATAAAGAGCCTTTACATTTTTGAATGTTTTGCATAATTTTGTATTTCTTATGTGTTCGTTTGAAATTCAAATCAAAACTTGTACATTTATGAAGGCAAATAGGCAAAATGGCTGTCAGAGAGGATCCCATACTGGTCCCCTTTTAAAGTCAAACTCAAGTCGGATGCCTGTAATCAAAACCATCATGAAAAATCACAAGCCCAGTCATTTCCTGAATATCTGCATCTGCTATTATTGTGAATGGCTCTCCGGGCTTTGATTTGGTTTGATGGCTGAAGACAACACTCTAGAATTTTCCTGTCACAGGAGTGTCCTCGTAAGACCCACCTTCCCCACCGAGAAGTGTATCTTGGGTCATAATATCCTAGTCCCTTGCTTTTAAAAATCCAGAGACCTTCCCCTCCTTGATACATTTGTTGAATATTTTAAGAGCATCGCTTTGGAGCTTGCTCAAGGGTTTAATACGAGGCTTTTTACTGTGTCCATCTTTTTTTCATCATCCAGCAAGTGGTCCCGGGCATTGATATGAGTGTGACTTGATGTAGGGGTTAGATCACAATATGGTCTCCCTCCACCAGTGATATTGCCATGGAAACACTTCACTTTGGATATTCCCCCCTTCCTCGCCTCGGGTATGCAGGCAGGTCAATCAGTATCAGGTCCAGTGCTTGAGCGTGAATCGGTGGGCTGCGGTGCATACTTGTTTAGTACACTCCAACTAGAGACCTTAAATCATCAACCCTATTATTTACCCTTAAGTCTTTAAGGTTTAAAGCTTAGGATTCATGATAAGATAGTGGGAGCCCTGTAAAATGCTATTAACATTTTATATTGACATTTCACAGAAATTAAATTTACTTAAGTCTCCATTCACTGTCATGATGGAGCATTAGCTGTAAGTATTTTATCAAAATGGTTACACCAAGGGTAAGTGGTCCAAACACATTTGTTCAATGCAAACGTTGAAATATGGCTCATCATAAAAACAGATCAAACTGATGTCACATTAGTAAGCCTTTCCCAGCCCTCCAGCTGCACTCAATCAATGTCTGTCAACATTGTTCGTACTCGGCTCCTGTCTTTGTCAAACAATCCCTTATTACAGCTAGCATTTAGTGCCCATTTCTGAGGAACAAGTGAATTAAAAGAGGGTAGAGAGCGAGATGATGTAATTTTTTTTTTTTTTTTTTTTTGTCTGCCCACTTTGAGTGATGTGGTATCACTTCAGGATTTTATAGAGTTGTGAGGCCTTGGCTCACTGAAGGTGAAGTGGTTAATTGGCAAACGTAGGGTGCCCCTTCCACATATTTTCAGGGTGACATTTTCTCGTCTTCCTCTCCCGCTGATGTCCTCGGGCCTAACTGACAGGGAGGAGACGACAGAAATAGATGTGCCGCCTGAATTTCGACACTTAGCTTCTTAAGATCACATATTCTCCATTTTTCTCACCTCTCACCATGTCTTTTCTCTGATATGTTTGGCACCTGAGGGGAAGGCTGGCTTTTGAGGGATGTATGTAATCCTTTTTTTCTGTGTATCTGTCTTTCTGTTTTTGCTTTCTTTCAGCCTCTACTTAATTCAATCATCTATGTTCTTCTTTCTCACCAGTGATGCCACGCTTTGCCGAGCAGGTTGAGGTTGCCATCGAGGCTCTTAGCACCAGCCCCCCACAGTCATTCGAAGAGAACGAGTTCATCGACGCCTCTCGCCTCGTTTATGATGGAGTCCGTGACATCAGGAAAGCAGTCCTTATGATAAGAGTGAGTATCATACGAGGTCCTTGCTATTCGCAAGCAGGGCTTTGACTGTGCCTATTGCCTCAGTGGTTTGTGTGGTAAATAACAAAAATCATTGAGCACATTTCAATTGAAAATATTTTGGGTTATGACCCTATGATACAAAGCCAGGGTTCTCAGCTGTCACATTTCAGGGGATCTGTGGATATATGATATATAAAGTTCATCACATTTTCTTTAGAAATTAGTATTGTTTGAGTGAACATAAAGAAATGTTCTCGGATCAAATATCAAAATCCAGCATAAAGAATTATTTATACTTGGCGAAAAGGTAGTGAGCGTGATATTGTAAAGAAAATGTATTTCCAAAAATAATTACTGTAATTCCTCAAATAAAAACCGGTAGTCAAATAAACGCCGGGCCTCTTATAGTGGCCGGGGGTGTGGTCAACACGGACAAATAAAGGCCGGTCTTAAATAAAGGCCAGGGGAAAATTTGTGCAGCAGAGCCAGATAACGAACGTACACGCCCACTGCCGGAGCATTTCTCGTTCTCGAGTCAAGAATCGGTTGCATCGGTTGTCGGATCACCAGTACACTGAAGCGAGAAGCGTTTCCGTCAGAAGTGTCCGATTTGAGAACCGAAGAGCTGATGATACTGCGCATGTGTGATTCAGCGTGAAACGTCTGAACCGAACTGATTCTTTTGGTGACTGATTCTGAACGGATTCTGTGCTAATGTTATGATCTCTGTCCACTGGAACGCTATCGCTTTTAATTTAAAACGGGTTATTTAAAACAATTACTTATCAAACAGATAAAATTAGAAATAAAGGCCTGCCTCTAATAAAAGCCTGCTTCAAATGAAAGCCAGTTACCTTCTGCAGCTAAGGTAAATAAAGGCTGCAGCTTTTATTTGAGGAATTACGGTAATTGGCTTTTGTATTGTCACTGTAATAAATGTAAGGGAAACAGGTCAATTTAGCTCAAAGGGAATCATTTAAGATTTTAAAGGGAATTTGAACAGAATCACTGTTTCACGGCTGTTCACGGAGACGCGCCTGCGGTTCAGTGAACGAGCCGTTTAACATCAAATCTGCGCTGGATACTAATATTACAAACTATATACAAACTATAGTGAAACCACTATCAATTAGCACAGTAACAAGATCGGCAGTTTAAGACATTAACTTGTAAGCACAAAACACAAGATACTTCTCTTTTCAATACGAATAAGGCTTTATTAGATAAATCTAAGACATATAAACTAATCTAACACATAAACGCACGCACACACACATTCACACAAGTTGCAGGGAGGTCGAAAGTTAGGGAAAGATGAGTTTAAGAGAATGGAAATATGGAATCCCAAGTTAACAGCAATACGTTAAATTGGGGAATATCTGGGGATACGTTGCCTTCGTTTGCTGTGAAAGGGACTCCCGTTGAAAGGGGTATCCCGGTGTCGCTGATTGGCTGGAAGTTCAGTAGTGAAGTGACGCCTTGGGAAGCCCGTGGTTGTTGGGCGTTGGCTGAAAGTGCAGAGTCGTGTGCGCTGGTCGAAGTTGAACGGGCATCCGAGGTCAGGCGTCGGAGACTCGACGTTACAAAACTTAACTCAGAACACGAAACTCTCAAACGGAAAAGAAAAGAAATAAAGTTTGACGAGACTAGGTTGTGTTCCTTCTCATTGTGGCATAATGGTCTTGGGTCTGGGGTCATAAATCATTTGTTTATCTTACCAAGCATGTGGTTCCTGCCTCGCAGGATCTAATTTTGGACATGATTCCTATAACACAATTATGATATATTTAACAAATAAATGATTGTCAGGACAATATCAAGCAAGAAAATTCGATTATATCAATACTAGTCATGACTATGTATCCTATAGTTATCAAAAGACATACACAATAAGTGATTATACATGATAGTCAAATGTGTGGGTTACACATAAATGAATATGGAGTTAAGCAATGGAACGATTCATTTATAAGTCTTTTTGAGTTCATTCTGGTCCATATATAATGTATAAAAAGGGTTTCTTTGCCATTCTCTGGCAAAGGGATTTTTCTGTGAAGACAAAGGTTTAAAGCCCTTCCCCCTTAGGAATTTCAGTCTGGCTCTGCTGGATGGGGGAAGTCAATGCAAGTATTTAACTTGATCTCCTGGGTTTACATGTGATGTCCAGCGTTGCATCTCAATCACGAACAATAAATTTGACAATCTCTTCTTCGAATTAAAATTGTCAATAATTGTTCTATTGGTGTTAATGTTGAAAGCTGTTGTGTGAACAAGTTGGTTGGTTGGTTATCTTGCTTGGTTCCTGTGGCACTAGAACTGATTTATGACTTCCTGAGGAGTTCGGCTCTCAATGCACACAGCTCTGATAGACTCTTTGATTTGTCTGATTCGACTCATTTCTGCTACATAAAGCCAAAGCAAACTATTAAAATATTATATTGAGAATGTTACATTTTTTATTGAAAATTGTTTATAATAAAATACAAATAAATAAACATTTGAAATGTAGAATAGTTCTTTTTAAATATAGTGAAAAAATAAAATAAATATCTTTGACACCCCTAAAACAAATAGTTGCGTAACATCCCTCTTGGTGGTTTCCTTGAACACAGTTTCAAAACCCTTGATGTAATGTAGGAATGTAATATAAGTTAATGTTGTTAATGAAAGTTTTTTTTTTTTTTTTTTTTTTTTTTTTTTTTTAGAAAAAAGAAAAGAAAAGAAAAATTAAGTGGATGCACTAGATTGTGAATTAATGCTAAAAGTTAGTATTTATGTGGTATACGTACAACATATCCTTGGTATACAATAAGAATATGTTAGAGTTTTGTTTTTATTTATGTCTTTGCCTGTTGTGTATTCTATTTACCAAAACTGTCATGTTTCTGGTACAATATGACTAACACTTGTCTTTTTGTTGCACAAATACATTTTCTAAGATGTATTCTTCCTCCAGGAGAACATCAAGCCATATTGAACCGTGTGTTATCTGTAAATAACGTCAAGCTGAGCTTGGAGATGGTTTGTAACTGAGAGATAATTGTAAATAGAGATCCTACTTGGTTTTACTTATATATAGATTTTCTGAACCACCCTCCACCCCAAAAATTAAGCAAAGAGATTGGTCATATAGAGCGGGTATGCTTTCTGCCACCCAGAAAAGCCATTGCAGTCACCATGTGCTGGTGACTGCTTTTAAGGTTTGAAAATAGTACAGCTCCCAGAGTAGAAGTGAAATGAAAATACCAGATATTTGTCATGGATTTTATCCTGCTAATCAAACCAAGGTGGGTTTGCGCACAAATATACTCTCCTACAGTACTTTTATGTCAGAGAGAAATCTCTGTCCACTGGGATCTTCATTAAAACACGTAACAAAGAATACTTTGCCAGTTTGCGACAAGTTACTTTACTAATTGAATCAATAGCATATCTCAATCAATAGTTAGTGCCACTGCCGCTCAGAGTGGCAGAAACAGTGGCTGCTGTCAAGATTATATATATATATATATATATATATATATATATATATATATATATATATATATATAAATACAATACACTTCTTTGTCTTCAATTTGCTCATTAGTCAGTTAGTGGGACTGATGTTGAAACTACTGGTAGGCAGAATACAAGAAAACAGATCACATCTAAAAACCTAGAGGCCTTCCCCCCCTTCACATTGTTTGATCCCACTTTAAGAGGGAACTTCTTTTTATATTACTCACAAGAAACCCAAAAGGGAATTGACGAACAATGATGCAAGTCACTTGTAACTCAAACTGTGGGACGAATGAATTATTTATTGAGATTTGACTGGTTTAATGGTTGACTTGCTTTATGTTTGATCAGAGGTCCTTCACTCTCATTGTGTGGCAATGCACAGCTGCTCGTGTCAAAAGTTGTGTCCCAAATTGTCAACAAGCTGGAGCACTAGGACAAAGGACATTGGCACTCTAGTAGAGTACATTTAAAATATATATGTACCATATAAACAAGGCAAAATATGTAATTTAGTAGATTTAGCTCATTCAAAAATGAATCATTCACTGTTCTCATCCAAAACCCTGTGTGTGAGAAATGTGATTAAAACAGCTACTGATTGCTCTTTTCCAACAAATAATAATAATAAAAAAACACTTTTTATTTGATCAAGTATTTATTTTTCAAGGAAAACCCACAAAGGTATGGTGTGGTGACAACAATTGTCTTTTTTTTTTGGTCAGACTCCAGAAGAGTTGGAAGATGACTCTGACTTTGAGCAAGAAGACTATGACGCCCGTAGCCGCACCAGCGTCCAGACAGAAGATGACCAACTGATTGCTGGACAGAGCGCAAGGGTGAGTGACTCATACAGTACGTGACACATGAACAAAATCTCCTGTTCCTGCTGTCATTTCCAGCAGGTTTATTCTCACAATACAAAACACTTATCACTCCACTGAGCATGTCTGCTCTAAAATTACATCTAGTCTTAGAATAACAAGAGGGCCAGTCACTCAAGTGCATTCACACAACGTGTCTCTCATTTTTCGACAAAAACACATTATATAGCCTCTGCTGCAAATGATGGTGTGAATGTGTTTGTTGATTTTCATCCCTCAGTACTCAACACTGCAGTTACAAAGTATAAAATATACATCCTGTGATGATCACACTTTATAACAGTTCTGTCGCATGGCACCTAAAAGCTCTATTTTGTCAATATTTAACATAGCTGAGGAGCAGGCGTGTGTGTTTGAGTCCTCCATATATGAACATGTTTTTTGTAATAGGTAAAGTAAAACTCTCTGTATAGACTGTTATCTGTGAAAATATAGCTTTATTGGAAACTATTGAACTTCCTATGTAGGGGCATTTTAAGGAAACTTACACTTTCAAAAAAACAAAACTATATATATATATATATATATATATATATATATATATATATATATATATATATATATATATATATATATATATATATATATATATATATATATATATATATATATATATATATATATATATATATATATATATATATATATATATATATATATATATATATATATATATATATATAATAAAAATGTATGGACCCTTTAGGTCCAAAGGTAAGAGAACACCTTTGGACCAGAGGACAAAGTAAGAGATATGCTATTTGTATTCCTTTGATACAGCAAGGTAGAAAATAATTCTAATAAAAAAAAAAAAAATCTGATCTTTTGCTAATGGTGGATTTTGTATAAACATTTGGATTCGTTGAGTCTACATTGCACATCAAATTGCTGCCTAGCATATGTAGAATGTTATCTTATTCTAATGTTCCATTTTGGAATGTAGGTTTCAAAGACAAAGCCTAGATATTAAGCTTCAATATTTAACATAGCAGGGGAGCGTGCTCCCATTTCCAGTAGAACATTCTTCATACAAGAATCATTTGGGTTCTAGTTTCGTAAACTCTCTGCAGAGGCTGTAGTAGTTAAAATATGATTGCAAATGAGACTTCTGGCAGTGTCACCCCCTTAGTGTGCCTGTGTCAGCCGGCGTTTGACGGCAAAGCTCACTGGGGTTCGAGGCTTAATCCACATTAGTGTATGTGTGAATAGTGCACAGTGGGCTGCTTATGAGACATTACAAGGATATCAGTATGTAGCCATGGAGTACCGCTGACTTTCACAAGCAAATACACAGCATAACCCTGTTTGATACCAATTACTCTTGAGAAGAAATTATCTTACATGAATGAGAGGAAATGATCGCTTGTATAGAAAAAAAAAGACCGGGCTAAAAGAGATAATGCTGCAGAGAAGAAAAACAGGGTCATTTCTTAACAGCAAGAAATTGACAAAAAAAAATGACAGTAGAAAAACATTTTGCTCAGTAGTAGACTCGGTTCAGTGGAGTTCAATTGGCGTCTTGTGCATAGGTGCTGAATGTTACATTGAGTGAATGTGTTTTTGCAAATCACATATGCATGCCACTACTGTTGTATTGATATAGTCTATGACTTTAAGTTTTATGGATTTTGAGCTCTCACAAGACAGAAATAAGAGCATACATTTGTACACTGACACACACTTTCAAACAGATGCGTAGAGACACTGCTCTGTCTCTCAGCTCCTTGATAGGATAACAGTGCTGATAGGTCAGCCATAAAATTGAACTCCGGTATCTAGGCCACTTTATTTCAAATGAGAAAAATTAAAAAGCTTTTCTGAGGGACTTCTAATCCAGAAGCGCACACACGTACATGCAGGCGTTCAGCACACAAAATGAGTATGTTGAATGAATCGGCACCGGTGCGTATGGGGAAGGATTTGTTGGAGCATTAAGCTGCCTGCACCCTCTTGTTATCGGTTAGGAGCCAGACAGATTTGGGATAAGTGAATTCTGAGCAAGGCAAGAGGAAGAAATTGGCTCTCTACTTCCTATTTACCTTCTTTCCATACATCGCATCCATTTTTATGATCAGAGGAGTTGGGATAAAACTTGTAGCAGCTCACTAATACTGACTGGCTGCTTCAAAGGCATGTAAAGATCTGATTGGCTCTTGGGATGGGTATGTTTCTGATTAGTCATACAGGTGGTAGAACAGTGCATATATGTAGATGTGTGTATGTATATGTATATATATATATATATATATATATATATATATATATATATATATATATATATATATATATATATATATATATATATATATATACTCCTTTTGAAATGCCCAGGAGTGCTCGCTATCTGAAAAAATAAATCATTTTCATCTTTTAATCACGTTTTCTCCAGGGACTTATTTTCGTTTTACTGTGTAATCGCTTGTTAAATAAACAAGCAAAAAGCTACAAATCTTAAATGAGCAGCTGCCTCTTAATTAGCTCTTATGTTATGACATCCTTTGGCTATGATGGTGTATCTCCACTAAATTCAGAAAAAAACTGCGGAAAAGCTCATCTATGCCTTGTCAATCTACAAATTCCGACTTTTTTGAAACCCATCTTTCTCAGTAATCAATCACGCACTTAATGACATCCAGAGTCCCCTGCTTTGGTCTGGTCCGAATACTGAACAAATGTGTAATTCATTGACTGGTGTAAGAAGTGAGGTAATTATACATTTATTGCACAAATAATACTGCGCCTTAACAGTGCCTGTGACCTTGCAAAGAGATTAATGCCCTTTCGGACTGGCTCAGAATCACTAAGGAAAGAGAATTTATTCCTTGACAAGGAGAGGGGGGGAGAAAAGAGGATGGATTTTCTCTTTATGAGCATGAGATGTCATGGGGTTCCAGAAGGTCTTATGATTAAGTGTTAAGTTTCAAAACCTCATACAGAAACATTTCAGTGTTGTTGAACAAAGTCAACCTAAATGGAGGGTACTTTCTTTTCAAACTTTTAATGAGAAACAAGGGCATTTGTTGCAAAAGAAAAAAAAAATTGTAATGTGTTTAATTGATCTTTATCTTGTGTCATACTACTAACCTCCCAATAGGCTATCATGGCTCAGCTGCCTCAGGAAGAGAAGGCCAAGATTGCTGAACAGGTAGAGAGTTTCAGGCAGGAGAAGAGCAAGCTGGACGCAGAGGTCGCCAAGTGGGACGACAATGGAAATGACATCATTGTGCTGGCAAAGCAGATGTGTATGATTATGATGGAGATGACTGACTTCACCAGGTACATCCACTCCCATGTCAACAATAAGAATGCTGGAAACATTAGACAAATAACATTATAATGTGAATCTGAGGGCTTTAGTATCAACTTTAGTATCAAGGGGTACTAATATGCACCCTTTAGTGGTAAATAAGGTACAAATGTGTACCTTTTAAAAATGTTATGCCCCATTTTTTCTGACAATGTAGCTGCTTGTGTTTCTTTAGTTTGTTCTGATTGGGGATTTACTAGCATATGTTGGGGGATTGCTTGCTTTCTGTGCAGCTTGCATTCTGCCCGTTTTGAGGAATCAGCTAATAGAGTAACAATCTGGGTTTTTGTGCTACTGCAGAGGCAAAGGCCCTTTGAAGAATTCCTCTGATGTGATCAATGCCGCAAAGAAAATCGCAGAGGCCGGATCCAGAATGGACAAGCTCGCCCGTGCCGTGGCTGACCAGGTCAGAATACCCTTTTCTTTTTTTGTCTTCCTCTATCCATTTCTTTGAGGATGTGAGATCAAAGCCCTGGGTTGTGTTTAATATAATGAGCTCCTATGAGGTGTGGAATTTATTATCAGATGAGCACCATCTTCAGAACCAGCTGACTGACACTTTTTAATGGTTAATCAACTGTACTCCTTGTAAAAAAAAAAAGAAAGGCTAAGGATGTGTCAATGAGTGCTAGCATGTGTTGATGGCAGCTACTATATCATGCACAATCTTCGTTCATTCAGTATGTAGTGCACTTTAATGTTTTCATAAAATATTATGCACTTTTTTCAAGTCATAGTATTATTTGCTCATAATTAAGTAACCATATAGGGGTAGATTTTGAAAGGATTGGATGTAAATAGGACGATTGTTAAAAATTTGAAAAACTTGAAATTGTTGGAAAGTAGCAAACCTGTCTACCACCCTGCCTATTTGGGGAGAAGACAAACTTGGTAGTAAGGGCTGAAGGTTTTGCAGAGTTGTTCGTGGTCTTAGTCAAAGGCAAAAAAAAAGAGTTCTCACTGTTAAAGCAGGGATGAAGTCAACTTTGTTTGCTGTCCATTTGACAGAACATGGTTAGGGACTAGCAAGAGATCACAACTAACAATGAGTGCAACTGTTTTGTGTGCAGACATCTTTAGACTTCTGTCTTTGGTATACAGTGGGGATGAAGTGAGAGCACATGACAGGAAACACGATAGTATTGGAGAGAAAATAAAAGGAATGCTGCATGTTATCGTCACACATGTTGAATTATGGCTTGGTTTGCTTGGGTTTTGTTTATTTATATAGCACTAATAAAAAAAAAAAAATAAAAAAAAATTGAGGTTGAACCAAAGTGCTTTACATAGTATCAGAACAAAAAGTTTCAGAACTATATCCGAACTAGTATCAAATCTTTCACCAGGTTCCTGAATAATGATAAGGATGTAGCAGATGTAATCGATAAAGGCAGCTCATTCTATAATCTCGGTCCCATAACTGCAAAAGCACGATCGCCTTTTTGAAGGCGGTTTGTCCTTGGAACTGTAAGTAGTTTTTGGTTTTCTGACTGCAGTGCTGTAAGGGGATTATAAGGGATCACCAGATTAGTGAGGTACATAGGGGCCTTATTATTTAAAACTCTATATACAAACATAAAAATCTTATTTGATTCTAAAATGAACGGGAAGCCACCACAAATTTACTAAAGCTGGTGAAATGGACTCAGATTTCTTGATCCTATTTAAGAGCCTCGCCGCTATATAGAAAATACCATCATAAATGCTACCATTTAGAGAATTACTAAATTAAAAACGAGATCAAACAAAAGTATGAATGAATCTTTCAAGATCTACATTTGATAAGAAAGATTACATTTTTTGTTAAAAGACGCTGATGATAAAAGCTGGCCCGCACCACAAAATTGATTTGCTTTTCCTTTTTAATTTATAATCAATTATGTAACCTACATTTCTTACCGATATTTTAAAGTATGGTGCCAACCCGCTCAAATCATTTGAGTCATTTGACTGGCCAAATACAATGATCTTTGTTTTGTCCTCATTTAACATAAATAAATTTTAAAAAATCCATCCAGTTTTTAATATCGTTTAGGCAAGCTAACGGAGCATCCACGGATTTTGTTGGGTGCCTTAGTGGTAAATACAGTTGAGTATCATCAGCAAAACAATGGAATGATACTTCGTGCTTTCTAAAAAGGCTGCCCTGTGGGAGCAGGTACAAAGAAAAGAGAGGTAAAATAGACCCTTGTGGCACACCCCACAACAGGCATTTATTGGTGGAAGTTCTATTTCCAAAATGTACTGAAAAAATATCTATCAATAACAAAGGATTTAAGCCATTTCAAGACTTTGTCTTTTAACCCTACTGTGTGTTCCAGGCGAGAAATAAGGATATTATGGTCAATCATGTCAAATGCTGCACTGAGATCCAGCAACACTGAAACCACAGCATCTCCTTTATCTAGACCTAGAAAAATATAATTTAACACTTTCAACAGTATAGACTAAATGAACTGCTACTCCAATGGAGTTACATGAATGACATCTTTTTTGTAGACCAAAACCCAGAAACCCGTTAGCATTTTAAGACTTCTGGTTAACATAAGCACAATAAATTTCCCTTTTTAACATTTTTATTAGCATTATTCTACAACAGAAAATATATAAATAAAATATATTTTATTTTATTTTTTTTGGTATTATTATTATTATTATTATTATTATTTACTTTTATTAAAAAAAAAAAAAAACAGTTGCTAACAGGTGGCTAAATGGAAGTGCAAAGATCCTGTTGGGAACCAGGGTGCCTATAAAAAAAAATGTCATCACTGTAGCACTCTGTAGGACAGCTCTACTATAGTACACTACTAAATAATAAGCCACTCCTACCTTACAAAAACCTACCTGTTTTCCGTAATATGACTTACTGAATGACAGTTTTTATAGGAAAAACAAAACCCGGAACAACAATCATTGCAATTATCAAAGGATTTTACATTTGTTTTTTTGTTTTTTGCTACTACATAACAGGAATGGGCCTTTTGTTGTCATCAATGCTGGGAGACTGATCAAAAAGATACAAGAAGCCTGAAACCTGCTGTGTCACCACTGGCCAGGCTTCTTGTTGTTTTTGTTGTTTTCTTGCCATATTTCTTTTCCCTTACATAAAGGGAAAGAGTGAGGGGGAACCTGATCATACTGCTGATCAGAGTGTAATCCGAGTGTACGAGCACATCGGAGATGGTCAGACAGTTACTGCTTTCCAAATCAGAACTCCCCTCCCTTGCCTTCAGGCCATTGTGTTCCGCCCATAGCAGCAATCCATCCTCTCTACTGCCACATGTTGTGTTTGTTGGGTATTCTGAACAGGTGGCTTGACTTGTCCCTTATCGAACCTTTTTCCCACTAACACAGTATTTACATCTAATGGCCATCTGGGGATCACAGGACTCATCAAGGGAGTGTATTCATTTCAGAAAGAATCTCTGAGTAGGCGGTGTAAAACAGAACCGGGTGCTCAATAATCAAGCTGCTCCTCAGTGCTGGAAAAGACAAAACAATTCAGAAACAAAAGCATAGCATCATAGGATTTGCTTCATTTGCTGTAAATAAAGCTTTGGATCTTCCGGTGCACAGTAAGTTAAATGTAAAATGGTGGAATATTGTACAGCTGTGGTTTTCAAAAACAATGCTAATTGCAACTAATCATATAACAGCTGAAACGAGACTTTAAAAAGAAGAACTTAAAAGGAAGCGTATGTATTTCAGTGAAAATATCTGCCTACTTTGGTTATGTTCCACAAAATAACAGACTAACATGGATGCAACTGGAAAGAAAATTTGACCATGCTTACAGTTCAGCTGGTATTAATATATTTTAAATAATATTTTAAATATGTTTTTAAAGCTTTTTTAAATTTTTAAATGCGCAGTGGTGTGTGGTCATCGGAAACATACTCTTATTAACTCCTGCAATTGCTGCACTTTACACAGCAGACCTAAAGCTGCTGGGCCCTGGAGACGAGAAAAGAGGGTTCTATATTTCTCCATTTCCCCCTTGCCATCCTCCGGCACAGCGAGAGGTTGCCTCCTGAAGAGAGACACTCGATCGCTGAACGCTAAGGACTTTACAGCTGCTCAGCCGTGTCAAAGATAAAGCAGCTTCAACAGTTATTAAATGTGTCTCATCGGTCTTTTTCACTCAAAGTTCAAGTGACGCAAAGGGAGAAAAAATTGTAGCCAACTATTTAACAACTTTTGACAACTTTTGACAGGACTTATTTCTTAAAGCAAAGTCGCTGAGTTAACTGCTGTGTTAGAAGTGTGTCAAAGCGGTAATCTTGTCTTGGCATGCAAGGTGCTGCATGGGCAAAATTTGTATTTTTCCAAAAAGTCATTTTTACATTTAAATACACTACATAGAATGAATCATTTTCTTGTTGACAAATTCTTCATATTACAGTTTTGACTTTTTAAATGCAACTGATCTATATACCAGAAATAGTTGGAGGATGGGCATATGCTAACACATGTAGGATTTTTTGTACTTCTAAATAGTAATCAAAACAATGAAAGTCAGTTATATGGTATAAATAGAGGCAAGTAAAACTGGTCTGATCTCAATTCAAAGTATGTACACATTACCAATTCTATTAGCCAATGTCTTAGTTTATGAATATTAAGTAGTTTGTGACTGCAGGAAGTAGGGCTGTGCAAAAAATCTAATGTTTTTTTCATGCGCATCTCGTCAGTAAAGGCACTCCTGTGATTGTAAGTACATCTCCAGCACGTGCGTTCAGATCAGGGTTGCCAGGTTTTCAAAACAAATCCTGCCCACTTGCTTCTCAAAACTAGTCCAAAACTAGCCCAATTGCGTTTCCAAGAGGTTCCCCGATAAAAATTGCATCCCGGGGTTAAAATAATTTTTTTTTGGCAGGGTTGCCTTGGTAAACTTTGCATTTTAGGGGCTAAACATCACGTCATTGGTATTGGGGTCGCTTCAACCTCGGGCATGAAAAACAACCGCGGACTTGGCAACACTGGTTCAGGTGGAGCGGCATTTACTACACAGAGCCACAGTCCACCGACAAGCTACACAAAATCGCTTTCAAAATAGACAAAGAATCGCCTCCGATTTAGAAATCGATTTTGTGTAGATTGTCAGTGAACTACGGCTCTGTGTAGTAAAGGCCAACCAGTGTTGCCAAGTCTGTGGTTGTTTTTCATGTCCGCGGGTCGAAGCGACCCCAATACAAAAAACGTGATGTTTAGTCCTTAAAATGCAAATTTTACCAAGGGAACCCTGCCAAAAAAATAAATAAATAAATAAAAAAAAATATATATATATATATTTTATCGCCCGGAACGAAACGCGATTGGGCTAGTTTTGAGAATTAATTGGGCAGGTTTTGTTTTGAAAACCTGGCAATCCTGATCTGAACACACTTGCTGGAGATATACCACTAATCACAGGAGTGCCTTTACTGACAAGATGTGCATGAAAATAGCATTCGATTTTTTGCACAGCCCTAGCAGGAAGGTTACACAGCAACATGATCATGGCCTAATTAATATTCATCAGACAATCAATCGCTGTGTCATCACATCAAAAAACAGTCCATGCATCACTCCCCGCTGGCTTCAAAACATTTAAAGGAAATTAAGGATGTTTTATTTACTGTAATACGGGGGCTGGTGTCCATTATGAAATGTATCTTTAAACCCTCAGGGATGAGAAGTACTTTGCATTTCATTTTGTTTGTTTTCTACTGTGCTTTATATTTATGTGTACAGTTTTCCTATTACCAAATTGCAGGAGGTTTATGAATGAGTCTACATGGCCAATATGTGATGATGACAATCCCTTTAGTCATCTTCAAGATGGAGCTAATTTCATCTTCAGTTATTATGGCTTCACCCTCCTCACCTCATGTTTGCTCTACATAGTGACTGTATATAAGGGTCAAGTCTCTGCTATGTGTTCCCATCTCTTTTAGTGTCCAGACTCAGCCTGCAAGCAGGACTTATTGGCATACCTCCAGAGAATCGCCCTCTACTGCCACCAGCTCAACATCTGCAGCAAGGTCAAGGCTGAGGTTCAGAACCTGGGAGGAGAACTCATTGTTTCAGGGGTAAGGCGATATTAGGCGTACATACTATGACCATGTTTGATTCATGCACTTTAAAAGATTGGTTTCAGACTGACTAAACTAATAATGTTGTCTTTTTTTAAAATGTCATGTAAATGATTTAAAGTACAGTCATACTACTGTTTCATTGATATATAGTCATGCATTTGTAAATTTGGGAAAACAGCAACAAAAGCTCCAAAGTACTGACCTGTGAATTAGTATCATGTGACGACTTGTGACCAATGGAAGAGCAATACACAGCTTGCTAAGCTAAATTAAAATAGCATATGCTTTGAAGCTGTACATTCACAGCATTGTAATAATGTTATAATAATGTTCACTGTATTGCTGTTTCGTTCAGCATATCAGCTGAATCAGCATATTAGCATAGTATCAGCAAATCGCCATATTAGAATGATTTCTGAAATTATAATGTCAAACTTATTTTAAATTCTAACAATATTCACTATATTCCTGTTGTTGTTTTTATATTATTTTATTTTTGTTGTTGTTGTGTTGGTACATAAAGATGGATTAAGAGATGAGAAAAAAAAATGCCATAGCTTGTTTAGAACTTGTTTACTGTTACTTACTTGTTATGCTGCTCTTGTGTACTGCTTGTTTACCATATATGTACTGTTTCACACATTATTAAATTTTTTAATACTATGCATTAGGATCAAAACTGCATTCATTACTATATCATTCCATACATATCCATAGTAATCCTCAAAAGATACTTACTTGAATGTTCTCCTCCCCATTGCATTAGCTGGACAGCGCTACATCCCTCATCCAGGCAGCCAAGAACTTGATGAATGCTGTGGTCCTCACAGTCAAGGCCTCCTATGTGGCTTCCACCAAGTACCAGAAGGTGTACGGCACGGCGGCGGTCAATTCCCCGGTGGTGTCCTGGCGCATGAAGGCCCCGGAGAAGAAACCCCTGGTGAAGAGAGAGAAACCAGAGGAGTGCCAGACCCGTGTCAGACGAGGCTCGCAGAAGAAACACATCTCCCCCGTCCAAGCCCTCAGCGAATTCAAGGCCATGGACTCCTATTAACAGCGCACCACAGATACCCAAAACTCCTCCTCCTCTCTTGATTTCTTCCCCTCTTCTTGTTACGGCTTATTTTCTTGGAGCTGTATCTTGTTCCATGCAGCGACATGAGTATGTGCCCAGTAAATGTCTGTGAGTTGGAGGGGCTTGGCAACCCATCCTCTTCGAACCGAATTTCACTGTAAATGAGAAACAAACATGTGAAGGAAACATTTACAGTGCAGGCTGTGGTACAATTCATGTGATGTTCATTCTCGCTGACTGGCCATATATACACAGAGATATTAAAGAATATAATCTATGGTTTAGTAGTGTCAGCCCTAACCAAGGCAGAGGTGCTGCTTTCTTTCCTACTGATTTTTTTTTTCTAAATGAATATTGAACCTTAGTAATAGGAATAACTTATGTTGAAACAATTTTCTTCCTTCTTCCCAGTTATCCATATGGTGACTTGATGCACTAGTTTTTGCATTAAAAAAATCAATTTCTTTAATTATATTATTGTATCACTAACCATGGCAGCCAGGTTGGCTATAGTATTACATTTAGAAATGGACTAGTTGTGTGGTTTGCTCAGAGACTAGTAGAAACCTGCATATCTTTATAGTCCTGATTCTCTAATAAACCTTCCAATTGTGTGTGTGGAGTCAAGTTATTTTCTATTTGTTCCATTCAGCTTCATGATGGACTACAAGCAACAGTTGCACCAGCACCTGATGTATTATATTTGATGCCGCAAACACATTTTCTAATTAATAAATGGTACTTGTTTGACAAGCAAGATCTTCTATCAAGCTCATATCCGTCACCAAACAAGTTTTGTGTTTGCCACACGCCGTGTTCTGAAATGACTTATCTGTGTCTGTAAACATTTTTGGTAATCCCAAATAAAAAGTTTGCTGTTGATTGGTAACTTTGAGAAGAAAAATAAGCAACAACAACAACAACAAAAAATGCATTATTTAATCATTAAATAAACTAAAAAGTGCAACTAAAAAATGCAACAATGATTATATTAGGAAAGCCAATTTGGAGTCAATGTCTCAAGTGGTCCACAGTGCTCCTTATTTTATGTAATTATCTCAGGGCTACAATTTGCTGGCCAGGATGACACAAACAAGCCTCCAGCTCACAGTTGGAGCCTTGTTAACAGGATTTTATATATAACTGACAAGAAGGCAAGTACGTCAATGCCACACTGCCATCCTCTCCTGACTCCATGTGTGCTGAAGAGTTTCCAGCTGTTTCTCGGGGATTAATACAGTGACCTGCGTCTAATGAAACTCATTGCCAAATGATTAGCTTCAAGACTGCTCTGCCAGTATCTGCCATTTACCTTAATTAAAATCTCATTTAGCCACCACTTATGTCACAACATTAGGCATTGTTCTGTGTTCAATAATTCAGTTGGCTTTCAGAACAAACATGCAACAGAAACAATATCTTCAGAATAAATCCAGAAGGTTAAGGTGTTACTTGTGGGCCACTTGCAACACCACGTGGAAAAGAAAAAAGAAGAAGAAACAGACAAACAAAAACAAAGCCCTCCATCTATACGTGATTATGTTCAGAGCTTAGATGTTGGCTGGCTGATGGCCCTGCCCTAACCCTAACCCTAACCCTAACCCTAACAAACAGTCCCAAACTCTTTGCTAGTGGATACACGGAGACCTCAACAGCAGCAAACAGAAATATTCACTTATTGTTTATAAAATACATAAATAAATGTGTTATATGTCTTTACTATAGTAATAACAGTAAATTATGCATAATAATTTACTTTTTACTTTGAAGGTTGGGTGGTTTTAGAGAAGATATTATTCAGGGTTCAGTTTACCTCAACACTAGTCATGAACAAAAGCATTATGGGGATAATTTCAATCAAATACACACATGCTAAATGGCAGCACTTGAATGAGCTTCAGGCCATGATAATTCTCTTTAAAGCACTGCCATCTTATGCAAAAGGAATTTTTGAATATGTCATTGCATATTTAATGGCCAACTTGTTTCACAGATGTTTCTCCAGACATTCGTACCTCATAAGAGTGATTCAATTACTATTTCATCGAATCACTCACATCTTTTGTTTTTATAATACAATATGCAGCTCATAGCAAAGCTTTGATGTTCAAATGAACAGCACTGTACCTACTAGTATATGAAGAGCATAGCAGAAATGTAGACATGGCTTAAGAAACACATTTTTAAGGGAAACATAATACTGGAGACTGCATTAAAATCTTGGTCCAGAATCTAAAATAGAGGCCAGGCCAAAGCTCAAGGCTGCTTAAGAGTCTTCCCTTATTCCCTTCACAAAGTTAATTTGTATACACGGTCCATGTGAACATTTTAGAGGCAGCCTTTAAAAACACCCAGGTTGCCAAAAAAACACTGAAGTGCTAACAAGATGTTCTAAAGCTTCGGTCATATTGCAATTTTTTTTAAATAAATAATAATAATAAGGACAGCAGCTGTGGGAAGTGCTTACCTAAATTATTATTACCATAAATGATTGGAGTGAAAATCAGGATGAAAGGCTATTATACTGAAGCACAACCTGAGCGTCACAGAGCTGACATTTACAGATCAGTGATTGGCCACAGCATGATTTCCTCTATTTAAAACTGAAAAGGACAAAGTACTAATGCCACTGCACTCACAAAAGAAGTGGAACATCCAGTTCTCACATGCTCAGGGAGTTCACTCAACCACTAGCCTTCCTGGCAAATCCTTGAGACAACCATAGAAGCACCATTCTTCTCCCGCTGCAGACTCCAGAGCCAGATGAGAAGTATGTCAGAGCCTTTCTTTGTTTAATACATGTCTTCTGCTATGCCCAAATGTTCTTGGCCACTTACAGTACAGTGAGTGGATTTCGAGCACATCCTCAAACGTCTGGTTTAAACATATTTATGTTCTCAGAATAACTCCGTAGAACTCTGTAGCTCCAGGATTAGAAAATGTGTACCTTTTGTTAATGCATTTGCACAATAACATTTCAAGAATTTCAAGAACTCACATTATTCGAGTTCATCTAATGATGCTTTTTCCTATAGACCTTCATGAAGGCCAAATAAGTTGACTGTGTTTCTTCTGGGTTCATTTTACGCAATGTTACAATTTAGTAGGGGCATTTTATTAGAAGCGGTTCTGACAATACTTGTTATTTCCTGTAAAGTAATTTAGAAAATGGCTCATGAAGTTTATTTGGAGAAGAATATTCTCTTATAGAAGGTTTTTATATATCTTGTTTCATCAGTTCAGTTGTCTGTTTTTCTTTTTATAAATATTCATTATACAACTATAATTTTGCTATTACAACCATTTAAGTAAGAAATAATTAACTCACGTCCAATTACTTATTTTACATTTACATTTATGCATTTAGCAGACGCTTTTTTTCCAAAGTGCATCCAGGCTATACATTATTTTTAATTATTTATTTATATATTTTTACCTAACGTGTTCCCCACAACATTTTGCTATATTAATGCAATGATCTACCACTGAGCCACAAAAAAAAAAAAAAAAAAGTTCCCCTCCAAAATATACTTAAAGTGCTCTATTTTCCGCGCACTAACTTTGTAATAATAGTAATACATAAAAAAAAAAGATTATTTAGTACTTCTTAAGATAAACTTAATATAATTGAAGTGTACTCAACTGTGCTATTTTGGAACACCATGAATATGAACTAAAATGCACTTTTAACATACAAAAGCATATATTTAGTTACCACTTGTAGTACACTTGAACCATCTCTCGTACACTAGTACACTCAACTGGTGTTTAATACATATATTATGCAAATAGAGACAGTATGTTAAAAGTGCATTTCGGTTCATTTGCATGGTGTCCCAAAATAGCACCTAGTACACTTAGATGATCTTAAGTTTATCTCTAGATAAGTTTATCTTTTTTTGTGTGTGTGTATTACGTACAAAATTTGTGTGTGGAAATAAAGCACTTTAAATACATTATGAACGTGTTTTTTTTTTTTTTTTTTTTTTTTTTTTTTTTTTCACCTGGGTAACTCCTCGAGTGTGCATTAATTTCTAATAATTAAATGGACCTAAGTCAATTATTCTGCTTATACTATGGTTATACTAGGCTTATGCCATGTTCACAACATTGTTCAGATGTTGTATTTCAAGACTTCTGTCAGATTTAGTGCTGTAAGACACTCTTGTGTGTAGGATTCATATCTTATGCATCTCATCAAACACCTC
This sequence comes from Carassius gibelio, assembly GCF_023724105.1. Lineage (NCBI taxonomy): Eukaryota > Metazoa > Chordata > Actinopteri > Cypriniformes > Cyprinidae > Carassius > Carassius gibelio. Next base: position 26,219,393 of record NC_068396.1, on the reverse strand, counting down.
TGTTGCTAATTCCAAAATATAATTGTAGACCTAGCAGCGGATGCTTGAGATGTATATAGTAGAATAACGCAGTTATTAATGAAGTTGAGAGAGAGAGAGAGAGAGAGAGAGAGAGAGAGAGAGAGAGAGAGAGATTAAAGTTTGTGAGTCTGTGTATCTCAACAGTTTTTGGCAAGTTTATCTTCTTCAACAACAGCAATAAGTCTGTGTATCTCAACAGTTTTTGGCAAGTTTATCTTCTTCAACAACAGCAATAAGTGAGAAATGACAAGTAGTTTTTAAGTTGCTAAACTATTTTATCAGTAAAAGTCAGAGCAGTACTAACGACCAATTTCTGTGTGCGTGTATGATTCTATGTGTGTGAGTGTTTTACTGTACTATTGTTTGTGCATTTGTAAGGGAGAGAGAGTGTGTGTTGTCTCTACACCATAAAATGTAATTTTGTGGCAAAAACATGTAAACAATTTGTCGTTTTTATTTTGTTGTGTACTACAGTATATTCAATTACTTGGACAGTTTGTGGGTTTTGGTTAGTTTTGTAAATTGTAAGGACCTTTAAAATAACTGAAATCATTTGGCCAATTGATATGGACATGTAATGCATGGAACTACTTTAACGGTGTGTTTCTTGCACCTTAGAATATTTGTCAACCAATCAGATTCAAGCATTCTACAGCCCCCCTAGTATAATAATCTATTTAAAAAATATTAAATAATTACTTTAAATGTATTCATTATGTATTAAATGTTAATTTTAAAATGTATAAGTAAATGAAGAAATTATTATTTTGTAGTATCTATTTATTAAAATGGTTATTTCATAATGCCTATTGCAATGATAATCATTATCAAGATGGCAAACGTTAAAAACTGAACCTTTGCTGTATAGTGTTAGTACTACATATTCCTGTGATTTTACTTGATGCATCACCCATGTCCGTGTGCTATTTTAAAAATGATGTCATTAATGCACACAACAACACATAGAGAGAGTCATACTAAATATGTTTAAGGTCAAATGTAATCATCCACTGCATCTTGATTCTAACATCACACTCTAATTGGTTTAAAATGGCTTTTAAAGAGACCATTGGTACACCATGCCTTAGAGTTGCTCATTTTTGAGATTACAGACGCTTGAAAATGGTGTCATAGCATCCCATGACCTCTTGTGTATGAAAAGATCACTGATTCCAGCCTGTCCACTAAAATAAACAAAATAGGACACCATTCCATTATAAAATGCCATTAGCATACCTGGTAATAGAGAAAGTATATTATTTAGAGAGGTAATATAGAGAGTCTATACAGAGAGTCTTATATATATATGTGTGTGTGTGTGTGTGTGTGTGTGTGTGTGTGTGACTGAGTTACTAGTACGCTCTGAAATCAGTTTTTTTTTTTTTTTTTTTTTTTTTATTGTATTATGAACAGAAATACACTCTGTAAACAGCTCTAATAGCTTCTCAGTTCCTGAGCGGAGGCACCACTAGATTACAGCCTTGTATTTGCGGAGATGATATATTCTCATAAATTAGATACGAGGCTCCTTATCAGCATGTCATTTATATCCTTTCTTATCACTCTTATTGAAACCTATTCTTAGGGGAGCATTACATTGTCAAGTCCATTAGTGAAACAACCTAAAGATAAAGGTCACCACCAATTACTATATCTAACCCTTATTCGTTTTTGCATTAAAGTTACAGACGTTTTTGTGGTGTATAAGAACACAGAATGAAATAAGAATTACCATATATTTGTCAGTACACAGCTGGGACTGTTTATGCAGCCAAAGACGCGCTGACCTTCTCTAAATTAGGGGTATTTAACACATTGAGCGATGTATGCAAGCTCCACAAATGACTAAAATATCAGGAAGCCACCTAGATTGCCTGGGGCCCTGTTGTGTATGGGCCATGAAAAAGATGATTTGCCACTTGACTGTGGAGGACTTGTTACATCCAATGGATGTCAGAAAGAAGCAAATTCAAATTAAATGTTTGCTGCCTGCAGATAAGGCGGTGCAGAGACAGGGGCTTGTTAAATCGAGCGCTATCTCCTACAGAATTGAGGAAAGGATATTAAAAAACATCTATTATGAGCTTTCACAACATGCCACAAATCCCAGTGTAAAACCCTCCCCAACACACTCGCTCGCTTTCATGAGGTGAGATTCAATTCTGTGTGAGACTGTAGTGGTAGACAAATGATTTAAATACAATGGAACAAGAATAAAGCTGTAAAGACTGAGAAAAGGCCTTACTATATTGTTACAGGTGTGAGGTTGAGAAGTTTGCCAAACTAGCGTATCGACCATATGCTAGCAGAACAATATGAGATTATATATAACAGTGAAAACAGTGAAATAGCATGAATGTGCTTGTTGTGGGTAGTTGACAGCAGTGTTAGGACAGTGATCCACTTGAAATGTGCACCTGTGGCCAGCTTTAATTTGACTTCATTTGCAACCATAAACTGTGAAGCATGTAGGAATTAAACCCCCGTTAATTCACAACCCAAACGTAATTGTTAAGTGGGTTGATCAGTTTGTTTTCTAGACAGGCGTGGATCATGTGGATCACTTCTACTGATAGGCCAGTGGGATAGGATAGGAAACAGGGAATGGGATCAAAAAAAATCATCTGAGCTGAGTGTGAACTCACACTGTCTGGATATGCACCATGGTTTAACATGTCAAAGGACATGCAACTACTACTAAGCCATGGCTCTGATAAGTGTGACATATAACTGATAGGTATTTTACATAATCCATATGTCACTGGATCTGACTCTGACAAGAATGCAATTAAATTTACATAGCTTTTCAATGGGATGTGAAAAAAACAAAAAAAACAAAAACTTTATCAAAAAAGCACAAACAATAAATTCAGAACAAATAACACATTCCAATGAGTAAAAAAAAAAGAAAAATCCTTAGGCACAGTCAACCTTTTGAAATCTCACCAATGCTGAATATTTGATTAAAATACAGTAAAAACAATTATACTGTGAAATGGTATTCCATTTTAAAATAAATGTTTTCCATTTTAATGTATTTTAAAATGAAAATTATTAATGTGATGCCAAAACTGCACCGAGTAGCCATTACTCCAGTTGATAAATTATACAAAGGCATGTTGGCTACTGTATATTGAAAATACTGAAGGGAACTTACTTTGCTTTAAAATGGGATTCTTCCATATAATACTTAAATAAAACAAAGTAAATATGAGATTAAAAACTTCAGTAATAATTAGAACTGTTGCCAAGTAATAAAATTACTAAACCAACTAAAACTGGAAAAATGGGGTAATGTATACATACATATATATATACATACATATATATATATATACACATATATATATATATATATATATATATATATATATATATACAGTACGGACCAAAAGTTTGGACACACCTTCTCATACAAAGAGTTGTCTTTATTTTCATGACTATGAAGATTGTAGATTCACAATGAAGGCCTCAAAACTATGAATTAATACATGTGGAATTATATATGGAATTATATACATAACAAAAAGTGTGAAACAACTGAAAATATGTCATATTCTAGGTTCTTCAAAGTAGCCACCTTTTGCTTTGATTACTGCTTTGCACACTCTTGGCATTCTCTTGATAAGCTTCAAGAGGTAGTCACCTGAAATGGTCTTCCAACAGTCTTGCAGGAGTTCCCCGAGAGATGCTTAGCACTTGTTGGCCCTTTTGCCTTCTGTCTGCGGTCCAGCTCACCCCTAAACCATCTCGATTGGGTTCAGGTCCGGTGACTGTGGAGGCCAGGTCATCTGTCTCCTTCTTGGTCAAATAGCCCTTGATGCCTTCAGTGTGACTCTACAATTTTCATAGTCGTGAAAATAAAGAAAACTCTTTGAATGAGAAGGTGTGTCCAAACTTTTGGTCTGTACTGTACATATATAGTGTCTGAGGTGGTAAATATCAAAGCATCAACTGTGAAATCAACTAAATCAAAAGATGTGGGGCATAAATGGTCCTGAATCTCAACAGCTACATGGCTAAATCTCAAATCAAACCTGAAAATTAGCACTAAGAGGACCAACCACATGACATAGACATGATCCACACACACATTTACATGATTACATAGATGTGAATGTCAGCATGCAGAGCAAAGGAGAAGGATTATTTGTAACCATGGGGGAGGAATAATAATCAATGAATTCTCTTTAATGAGCAGAGCACAGACAGTAACTCCAAACAAAAGGTGCTAATCGCAGTGACAGCCTCGTTAGAAAGAGTGTGTTGTTTTAGAGTCGATACTGTATTTAGATGAGACCTGGATAGTCTGACAATGTTTAATACAATACAACTGAATGGCAAAACAATTACTTAGCACCAAAATTATAAATATATAAACACACACACACACACACATATATATATATATATATATATATATATATATATATATATATATATATATATATATATATATATATATATATTTATATATGAAGAAATGGAGGTGCAAATAGGCATGGAAAGCAAAGACCTCAGTTGAAATCTATCAGTAATTAGAGAGCAATCCTGTCCCTTATCAGTGAGAATTAATACTAGCTGGTTTAGTCCCGACTGATGGCCTAAAAAGGTGTCTCATGACCAACGTGTCACACAAGAAACATTGCATGAGTAAAAACAAAGAGCTTTCTCAAGACCTTCGCAACCTTATTGTTGCAAAACATATTAATGGCATTGATTACAGAAGGATTTATGTACTTCTGAATGATCCAGAGGAGTAAAAATAATTATCAGAAGAGTTTCAGAAGGACCTGAAATAAGCATGTACAATTGTTTAAAAGAAAACAATAAGTAATGCACTTGTTGGTATAATGTCTAATAGAAAGTATTATTATTATTATTATTATTATTATTTTTTAATTGCTGTTTTGTCATTTATCAGTAATTGAAAAAAATATTGCCTACACGGGGGGAAAAAAATATTGGAAAAACGGTGTTTGGTATTTAGCCTTTTGGCCTAGGGTTTAATTTAGTTCAGCTTCGTCTAAGAATTTTGATTTCAGTGCATCTCTATCTAGTACATCTCTACCCCAAGATAAATCTGTAAAGTCTCACATATAGCACTTTCCAAATGCTCACCGCAAAAGCAGAGTGCTTATTAAACTCCAAAAATGTTCAACTTCACACCTGAAGTAACAACTTGATGTCTATTGACCTATTAACACTTCATATTATTTCCTGAGTGAGGTCCATAATTACATCACACAGACGAACCCTTAATGAGAACACAATTACTGTCCAACTCTTGCTCTGCTCCAAGTCATCACCGCGAGAGGTTGTACTGCAGATAAGTGGCTATTTATGACTGCCTAAACATTAGGTACACACACTCTCTCAGTGCAGGTCAGAGGTTCAGTCCCTCCATTCAAACCTTGCATAATGAAATACGCTTCCAAAATTAAGCAGTCAAATAATTAATGGCTGCTGTTAAACTTGGAGAGAGGGGGCAACAGAGAGTCATCTGTTTGTTTGTTGCTGAGGGTTCATAAGAATGTTTATGAATTCAGGATGCTTAGAGCTATGTGCCTGTTTGACCCTGTGCCACACATCAATTCCCTCGAGACCATCTCACTGAATGCCAGGTCAAAATATTGTGTGGTTGTAGGGACACGGACTACATTTTTAATAATACAGTAAAGTACAGAGTCAATACTGCTGTACAGAATAGTTCTGCTGTTGGATAAGAGAAATAAACTAATATGTTGCTTATACTATTTGTCCCCCTGTCTGTCTGTCTGTCTATCTACTGATAAAAAAATGACTTCAAAAAGATCCCAGCACTGAGCCACCATGAAACCCTGTATTTCCTCCTACACACAAATTGTCTTAAAGATGCATTCTGCTATGGGCAAACACTGGCTCATACACTACAAACAGTTTAGACTCAAGGGCTTCAATCAAAACTTCAGGGCAGATCGCCAGAAGCACTATCCAGGCACTCAGCCAGTTCTTTAATTGACAGGTACAGTTGAGAACGGAGATCAGCTAAGCCCCTTTCACACTGCACATTGGAGCGGGAAAATTGCTGGAACATTGCCGGGTTGCCTTCTGTGTGAACGCAAACATGTCCAGGTATTGATCCCAGGTCGGGGACCTAGTAACATTGCCGGGTTCAGTCCCGGAACGAGCGCTGTGTGAACAAAAGCCAGAACCAATGCCGTAAAGGGTGTGTCGTAGTGATGATGATCGTAATCATGTGATCTTTTACCAGGTGTTTTGAAGGCACATCAATGTTCGTGACAAAAAAATATGTGCAAACTGTAAAGAAGCAGAGAACAGTTAGCTCCTCAAGTTAACGTTAGTGTTTTCAACTCGTACATTACTTGTACATTACACGTCACATCCTGATGTCACATGTCTTTATGGAACCTAAACCGGATGAGTGTGAATGCACGCACATATTCCAGGTAATCACTGGCAGTGTGAAAGGGGCAAAATCTAACGACCCGGGAACAATTGCCGGGACACATTACCCATGTATTTTCCAGAATCCCAGTATGAAAAGGATAATAAAATGATAATTATAAAAAAGTGTTGTAGTGAACATTTAGCTGGCCTTTAGTTCTTATTCTAACACCCTCTTTTGAGAGGAAACTTCATCAACTGTAATTACAGTACATCTAAAACAATGTGAACAATGTTAAAAATATGATTTTTGGAAGTAGGAAAAAATGCATTGTATACAGTATTTACAATGAGAGACCTTAAATTGACATTACCAGAATTATCTGCATTACACTTTACATTTTCTATGCTTTTGTTGAAATAACTATATTTCTTCATTTTTATTATTTTTTTAAGTAATGTTTAATGCTTTATTTCAGTATCAATGTGCATTACCTTGATGATGTTTATTATTGTGTGAATGACACTATGCACTTTCTATATACTGTATGTAACCTTGGAGCACAAAACCAGTCTTAAGCCGCACAGGTATATTTGTAGCAATAGCCTACAATACATTGCATGGGTCAAAATAATAGATTTTTCTTTTATGCCAAAAATCATTAGGACATTAAATAAAGATCATGTTGCAAGAATATATTTCCTACCATAAATATATCAAGTAATATTTTGATTAGTAATATGAATCGCTAAGAACTTCATTTGGACTTCATTTGAACTTTAAAGATAATTTTCTCAATATTTATATTTTTTGCACCCTTAGAATACTGACTCATATGACTGGTTTTGTGGTCCAGGGTCACATATAAGTAGTTTTTCTCCTCGGCTTATGGAAGAGTTTGTGATTAACAGTCATATTGATGTTCACCACCTGTTAAAAACAGATATTATTATTATATTAAAATTATACACTCACCTAAAGGATTATTGGGAACACCTGTTCAATTTCTCATTAATGCAATTATCTAATCAACCAATCACATGGCAGTTGTTTCAATGCAGTTAGGGGTGTGGTCCTGGTCAAGACAATCTCCTGAACTCCAAACTGAATGTCAGAATGGGAAAGAAAGGTGATTTAAGCAGTTTTGAGCGTGGCATGGTTGTTGGTGCCAGACAGGCCGGTCTGAGTATTTACTCAGTTACTGGGATTTTCATGTACAACCATTTCTAGGGTTTACAAAGAATGGTGTGAAAAGGGAAAAGACATCCAGTATTCGGCAGTCCTGTGGCTGAAAATGCCTTGTTGATGCTAGAGGTCAGAGGAGAATTGGTCGACTGATTCAAGCTCATAGAAGAGCAACTTTGACTGAAATAACCACTCGTTACAACCGAGGTATGCAGCAAAGCATTTGTGATGCCACTGCACGCACAACCTTGAGGCGGATGGGCTACAACAGCAGAAGACCCCACCGGGTACCACTCATCTCCACTACAGATAGGAAAAAGAGGCTACAATTTGCACAAGCTCACCAAAGTTGGACAGTTGAAAACTGGAAAAATGTTGCCTGGTCTGATGAGTCTCGATTTCTGTTGAGACATTCAGATGGCATAAACAGAAGGAGAACATGGATCCATCATGCCTTGTTACCACTGTGCAGGCTGGTGGTGGTGGTGTAATCATGTGGAGGATGTTTTCTTGGCACACTTTAAGCCCCTTAGTGCCAATTGGGCATCGTTTAAATGCCACGGCCTACCTGAGCATTGTTTCTGACCATGTCCATCCCTTTATGACCACCATGCACCCATCCTCTGATGGCTACTTCCAGAAGGATAATGCACAAAGCTTGTATCATCTCAAAATCACAAAGCTCAAATCATTTCAAATTGGTTTCTTGAACATGACAATGAGTTCACTTTACTAAAATGGCCTCCACAGTCAACAGATCTCAACCCAATAGAGCATCTTTGGGATGTGGTGGAACGGGAGCTTCGTGCCCTGAATGTGCATCCCACAAATCTCCATCAACTGCAAGATGCTATCCTAAAAATATGGGCCAACATTTCTAAAGAACGCTTTCAGCACCTTGTTGAATCAATGCCACATAGAATTAAGGCAGTTCTGAAGGTGAAAGGCGAAGGCTAAAACAAGGAGGCGCGGGCGAGAAAGCGGGGGTGAGCACAGCAGAATTAAAAATAAACAATATATCGATATATACAATATGTCAAAATCCATATCGTGTTTAAAAAAATCTCGATATATTTTAAATAGAGATATCGCCCACCCCTAAATATATACAGTATTGTTCAAAATAATAGCAGTACAATGTGACTAACCAGAATAATCAAGGTTTTTAGTATATTTTTTATTGCTACGTGGCAAACAAGTTACCAGTAGGTTCAGTAGATTATCAGAAAACAAACAAGACCCAGCATTCATGATATGCACGCTCTTAAGGCTGTGCAATTGGGCAATTAGTTGAATTAGTTGAAAGGGGTGTGTTCAAAAAAATAGCAGTGTCTACCTTTGACTGTACCAACTCAAAACTATTTTGTACAAACATTTTTTTTTTCTGGGATTTAGCAATCCTGTGAATCACTATTTAGTTGTATGACCACAGTTTTTTAAAACTGCTTGACATCTGTGTGGCATGGAGTCAACCAACTTGTGGCACCTCTCAGCTGTTATTCCACTCCATGATTCTTTAACAACATTCCACAATTCATTCACATTTCTTGGTTTTGCTTCAGAAACAGCATTTTTGATATCACCCCACAAGTTCTCAATTGGATTAAGGTCTGGAGATTGGGCTGGCCACTCCATAACATTAATTTTGTTGGTTTGGAACCAAGACTTTGCCCGTTTACTAGTGTGTTTTGGGTCATTGTCTTGTTGAAACAACCATTTCAAGGGCATGTCCTCTTCAGCATAGGGCAACATGACCTCTTCAAGTATTTTAACATATGCAAACTGATCCATGATCCCTGGTATGCGATAAATAGGCCCAACACCATAGTAGGAGAAACATGCCCATATCATGATGCTTGCACCTCCATGCTTCACTGTCTTCACTGTGTACTGTGGCTTGAATTCAGAGTTTGGGGGTCGTCTCACAAACTGCCTGTGGCCCTTGGACCCAAAAAGAACAATTTTACTCTCATCAGTCCACAAAATGTTCCTCCATTTCTCTTTAGGCCAGTTGATGTGTTCTTTGGCAAATTGTAACCTCTTCTGCACATGACTTTTTTTTAACTGAGGGACTTTGCGGGGGATTCTTGAAAATAGATTAGCTTCACACAGACGTCTTCTAACTGTCACAGTACTTACAGGTAACTCCAGACTGTCTTTGATCATCCTGGAGGTGATCATTGGCTGAGCCTTTGCCATTCTGGTTATTCTTCTATCCATTTTGATGGTTGTCTTCCGTTTTCGTCCACGTCTCTCTGGTTTTGCTCTCCATTTTAAGGCATTGGAGATCATTTTAGCTGAACAGCCTATCATTTTTTGCACCTCTTTATAGGTTTTCCCCTCTCTAATCAACTTTTTAATCAAAGTACGCTGTTCTTCTGAACAATGTCTTGAACGACCCATTTTCCTCAGCTTTCAAATGCATGTTCAACAAGTGTTGGCTTCATCCTTAAATAGGGGCCACCTGTTTCACACCTGTTTCTTCACAAAATTGATGACCTCAGTGATTGAATGCCACACTGCTATTTTTTTGAACACACCCCTTTCAACTAATTGCCCAATTGCACAGCCTTAAGAGCGTGCATATCATGAATGCTGGGTCTCATTTGTTTTCTGAGAATCTACTGAACCTACTGGTAACTTGTTTGCCACATAGCAATAAAAAAATATACGAAAAACCTTGATTATTCTGGTTAGTCACATTGTACTGCTATTATTTTGAACAATACTGTATATACAGTACAGACCAAAATGACCATGAAAATTGTAAATTCACACTGAAGGCATCAAAACTATGAATGACCACATGTAGAATTATATATGGAATTATATACATCATAAAAAAGTGTGAAACAACTGAAAATATGTCATATTCTAGGTTTTACAGGCTTGAAAAAAAAAAAACTAAATAAAAAAAAAAATAATAATAATATAATTATATATATATATATATATATATATATATATATATATATATATATATATATATATATATCCAACTCTCTAACCATAAGGCCACGACTTCCCCATATATATATATTTTTAGCCTGTAAAACCTAAACTGTTGCTACCATACTTTTTATGTTATGGAGCTGGCATGCACAGCTGCCGGTATTTTACTGTAAATGTTACAGGCTCAAGGTTTCAAAACCAGTTTTATATTGGCGTGATATTTACAGTAAATGACAATTGTTTTAAGTTGTTCCATATATCAACGTTAGATATTATACTATTTAATCGTCAGTGTATAAATGTTCCATGAATCACATGTGAACCCTGCCATAAGATGCTTGCTGTGCACAGATCAGCATTAATTTTTATGTTAGATTGATAAATGAGGCCCAATGTTCTGTTATGCTGGTTTGCTTTGCTTTATTACGGTAAAAACTTGATGCTTAGTAGGAGCAATATTAAAATAATGTTTTCTCTTTCATCTGTGGAACACAAGTAGATGGATGAGGGATAAGCGGATGGTAACTTTAACTGTAAACCTCAAAAAGGCATCAGTTTTGCTTACAGACCATATGACTAATGTTTTATATTATGTTCTTAAGTCAAAAATGTCTTTGTTTATAAGCATAGTACATTTGAACAATGTGAAGGAGCTCTCATATACAGTGGGCTAATGGTTAGAGAGTTGAACTTGTAACCTGAAGGTCGTATGCTCGAGTCTCTGTTCTGGTAGGAGTTGTAGGTGGAGGGGAGTTAATGAACAGTGCTCTCTTCCACCCTCAATATCCATGGCTGATGTCCCCTTGAGCAAGGCACTGAACTCCCAGTAGCTCCCCGGGTGCTGGATATATAGCTACCCACTCCTCCGGGAGTGTGTTCACTTCTCACTGCTGTGTGTGTGCACTTGGATGGGTTAAATGCAGAGCACCAATTCCCAGTATGTGTCACCATACTTGGCAAATGTCACGACTTTCACTTTAAAACACTCTCCACATTTTGATAACCACTGCTCTACACTACGTATGGAAATTATTATATGGTGTTTCAGTTCCCTTTATTTCATTTTTTAGTATGTGTGTGAAGTCAGCAAATTTCTTACTTTCTATGGATCCATTGAGGAAAGAGCTTTTAACCTAAGTATAGTTAGCTGTGATATTGCCGATGCTGGTGAGTCATGATATAGAGCTGGGCTTCAATTGAAATTCAGACAAATGCACTCTCTCTTTCTCTCTTTCATAAAGTGATGCCAATCTGTTCAACTATGTGTAGCGGCAGATAGAGCCAAGCACAGTATGCCAGACTACTTGTTGATTACTGGCTCAGGAAATTACAAGCAGCCCAGGACTGCAAGAGAAAGTAAATTACACAATGAGAGGTTTCATTGTGGAAGAATCTTACTTTAAGCAAAGCAAATGATATATATTCTCATGTTGGTAGTGGCAGCCAATAAAACAAGAAAAAATAATTATGCAGGTCTTATGACCAGGTATGTTATAATATATACAATATTAAGGAAAGTTTAAACCAAAATAAATTAGATTTAAATACTGTATCTTAATTCCATGAGAGTCAAAATTTACACCAAACACTGCAAATGTCATTCTGCCGCTAGTCAAATGGCCATCAATTTCAATTTGTTGAAGTGTCATTCTAGAAGCCTCGAGGGGAAATGCCCGTGAGCGATGTCTAGTGATAGACGCCTCTTCACCTTTTCATCCCACTCTGAGTATCATGGCTCAAAGCAGGAGGTGAAGGTGATGCTCGTTTACCATCTTTGATGGAGTGTCAGATCAATAAAGCAAATACTGAGGGTTTATGCGCAAACGCCTGGAACATTCAAATGAGAGAAACAGCAGAGGCGCTCCATTTATCAGCATGACTGGATGGAACTTTGACATGGTAAATTGGTAGATTCTATCTAACAACCTCATGTAGATTTATTTATATGCCGTTTTCACGCTGTTTGCAGAAGTGATCTCTTAAAGTCGAGATGAAATCAAAACAGACCTTCATTAACTGCATTTCTTGATCTTATTGTGAGCGATTCATGCTGTTCCAAAGAAAACAATGTTTGTCTTTGTAATCGTCAATCAAAATGTAATTACTTGCTGTTCTTCTGAAAAGACTTGCTGATTCATTAATATAATATAATATGCATGGTATATATTATACACTGGAAGGCCATTTCTAGTGCAGAGAGAGAGAGATGATTTTCATAATGACTTCACTTTTTATTCATAAACTTTAAGTTCTTATTATCAATTGTGACATTAACTTATAATTATGATAGAATCTTATCAAGTTTGTCTCATAATTATGATTTAGTATATCATAATTTTGACCTTTTGTCTCATAATTATGACAATATTGCATAATTGCCACCTACATCATGACTGTGTGGCAGAAAGGGATTCCATACACAACTCAACAAGCAAGGTCAATTACAGGTCTAAGCAGATTCACCTAATCAAATGAGCACAACTGATTGAGTCTTCTCTTTACGCTGTTCTCTGTGTTCCTGGAAATGTCTCTTTTTTTCAAGCATTAACTGCAAGCTGTGTTCTTTATGCCTTCAAAAGATATTTTATTTCCTGAGATGTCTGTAATTTTATGTTATATTTAAATCAGGTCAAGGTCCAGTTCCCTTTCAGTCGGTCACTCTTGACGTCACGTCGGTGCCCGACAAATTGGAATAAGAATTGCGATATCCCAATTCGTTGGTCACCAGCATGACGTCTACGTTCCCTCCAATAATCACAGCATAGCAAGTGTGAAACTCAGATAACCACACACAAAAACACCACACAAAGTGTTCAGTTTAAGCATAACAGACTGACATTAAAGAAACTATTATGTTAGCAAGCGAGCTGCACGGCAGGATTGTGTATTGCTTAGAAGTGATGAAAGAAAATAGAAATTAAAAACAAATAGCAGAATGTCAAAGCCTGGCATGAGGACACATTTAGGATCCTAACAATAGCTGACAGCTGTTTTGTGTGCTGTGGGGGGAGTTTTGGATTTCATCATTCTCACTGTTCAGTGCAATACATGTGCGGAGAACATCAAAGAACACAAAAGAGTGTGTGTGAAAAAAACTTAGAGGCTTTGTGAAGTTGCTGTCTGCTTTGATCTGGACAGAGAATAGGATTGCCAAACTGATATGCTTTGAGGCGGACCCTAAAAAGATGCTGTAATTGGACAGACGACTGGCAGCAGCGCAACAAGAGCTGCAAGGTCACGGCAAACAGCAGCTCCGTTAAAAAGCGGGCACGGAGAGAACCGAATGACTGAGATTTTATAAAAATAGTGTGAATAAAACATTGAGTAAAAAAAAAAAAAAATTGATGAGAATAAACTAGTGACTGCATTAAATGAATTTGAGTTTGAAGGGTCTTACACTTAATAAACAAAAATGGATGGCTTCTTAAAATACAAATCTGTGATCCTGTGGAATTTAATTCGGTGCTAAAACAACAGACAATAAGTGCAAGTAAGTTTAAAACCATTTATTGAAGTGATTAATCAGTGATGTAAAGCTTGTGTGTGGTCAAAAGGTCACATCTTAGATATCACAAGAAAAGTATCTCAACCAACCAAGTGCATTTAACTGTAGCAGGTGGATCTCTGTCTCTTTGATATTGTGTGAACGACCTAGAAACATGTATGCACAGATGTTGTTAGAAACTGTTCTCATCTTTGCTAGTTCGCTACATGCTTTGATAAACAGCAGATAGGCTAAACTGTAATAAAATATGCCACAATCTGACGAAGCACATTTAAATGTATTATATTCTATCTTAAAAAGTGTAATCATGTCAGAGATCATAAAATATTTTGCCGCCTGTAACTGAGACAAGTAATAAAGTGGCAAATTTATTAAATGCATAGTGATTGTTGGTGTTTTCCCAATGTTGCAACAGAGACTTGACACTCCAAGAAAGATTTTGTTTGTTTGTTTGACTTTATTAGTCTAGGACAGTGTAGAAGTAACAGGAAGCAAAGTGGGGGGCAGGATTGGGAAAGATCATCAAGTCGTGATTCGAACCCGAGACACCTGTAGTACAATGGCGCTATATGTATCTCATGTCATTTTTGTCTGTTTCATACACATGCAAGGCATATCTGCAGCGGACTACACAAAAGCTGTAATTTTCAGGTCACTAAATTGATTATTTTCTTTAATAACATGAATGGAACTGTAAAATGGGTTTCATGAATTAGATATTAATAACTATAACCGACTCATCATCATGTAATTTGCATGAAAAGAGGGGCTACATTTATAACCAAGTGGAAATTAATCTACATGGAACTGAACTTAAATGCTAAACTGTGGCTATAAGCAATAGATTTTGTGAGTCTGTAGCTTGTGTCAAGTCCAACAGACCTTCTTGCTTTCTTTTTTTCTCTATAAAAAATGGGTAAGTAGTTCCATCAAATATTTTATGTTGTGCTGTAAAACAGAACATACTTCACTGAACCTCATTGAAATTGAGCCTATATTCACAAAATAACCTCTTTTTTTAAAAACAGGATAAAAAAAGCAGGAACCATCAAAATCAAAAGAGAAAAACAAAAGGTTGCCCACTGCTTAGAGTCTCTCCTTAAGCCATTAGTTCATATTTGCATAAAACTGAATGGTGAATTTGAGGTTATACAGAATTCGCTTCCCTCTCTCTTTCTCTACCTAGCCAAAATCTTTTCCTGCTTTGATTTATCTAATGCATGTGCCTCGCTAAGTACTTCAGCTGTGTCTCATTCTGAAAAGTGCAGGGTTCACACAAGCCCCTTATCTACTGGAAGTGAGAGAAAATGCTTTTCGCTAGTGGCACTGCATGTGGAACTGTGGAAATGACAAATGCAGTCTGTTCTGAACGGGTTTAAGACAGGCAAAGCGGGACTGCTGCTGGCCCCTCTTGATGCATTACAATCCTGTTTCACTCCCACCATGCTTTGTGGTGAGCAGCAATGTTTTGTGTGTGGTAAAGGCCTCATCAAATTCATTGTGTCTGCAGAAGTGGACAGTTTTAGCTTGAACAGAACAACAGAGTCAACTACAGCCCTATTCACTGGCCTACTTAATTCAAGATCAATTTCTAGCATAATGGCTGGCCATTAAACATTCATTGCTTGTTTCAAAATATCCCAAAAGGGCTGAAGATACAATAGAGTCCAAAATTCTGGGAGCATTTGTGAAAAGTGCTTTTATTTTGCATTTGTATATTTACATACTGTACATATTTTTGAAAGTTGCATTGAGGAATTAAATGCAAATTTCTTAGTTTGAGTCCCATGCTGTCATTGAACCAAAATCAAAATGAATGCCAAATAAAACAGATTAATAAATCCTTAATAATCTTACTTAGGCATGTCACTGATATGATATTGCATGCTTAATAAAGAATCTTTCTGCTTGGGAAAGAAGAGGGAAGAGCCTGATGACACTTGAGCTGATCAATAGCTCTGCTAGAATCAATAACTCTGATCAATGCCATCATGCATCGAGCACCATTCCACTGCACAAGAGATCAGTATCTATAAAAACACTAAGCAACACTCAGAGATATATCACTAAACAACTCTTTACTCGACAGTGGTTTCCAGTATGGATTTAGGCTAATCTTTCTATTATCTGTTTCAGTCAAATGATGCAGTTAAGCTGCCCTAAAAAGACATGTTCCCACTGCTCATGCATACAGTGATAAAAATGCCTTAAATCAATAACAGTTTGTAATAAATTATCATCTTTCAACATTTATCTGATATACTATATAATCACTTTCTAGTCTAGTTTGAATCAACTGAAACTGTAGTATTATATTTACCACTACTACTGTAATATAATGAATATTATAATATATTATTTGCATTGCATGTTATACAGTAGAAAAATAATTTAATTATTAATTTATTTTTTTATTATGTATGTATGTATGTATGTATTTTTTTTTTTTTTTTTTTTTTTTGTCCCAGTATAGCAATTAATACTTTGTTTACATTGTTCATACTGAAACAACAAACTGAATAATTCTTTAAAATCTACAGGCCACTTTAGGTGTATAAAAATGTGTTTTATTCTTTTATATGATTATTGCTGTATTTTAGAAAACTGTAGAGTGTGGAGGTGAACATCCATTAAATCTTAGTAGCTGTAATTTTTTTTCTTTTTTTTTTCTTCTTTTTTTTTGCTGACATCTTTTGGAAAGGTACAGGTAAGTACAGCATTATTAGCCCATCAGTCCATGACAGCACACCCTGCATGTTCAGGTTTCCTTATCATTAGTAGCTCACTTGTTAACAATTCCACTTAATGAGAAACTGGACTTTCACAGTGGTTTCTTTCAGGGGGTGGGGGATTCATAATGCAGACTGCTTGGTAGTTTGAAAGGCTATTATATTTATTTATATTATAAATGTAAAATGTAGAGAAAGAAAGAAAGAAAGAAAGAAAGAAAGAAAGAAAGAAAGAAAGAAAGAAAGAAAGAAAGAAAGAAAGCTGCCTGTTCAGTGGGGGTTTAAGAACACTTAGTATCCAGTAACATTATCAGTTTGATTGCACTCACACTGTTGGATAAGAGCAAAACTTGAACTGAAATGGGCTGGATTATGATATTATTGTCTTCTGTAGAGCTGCTTTACATGAATCCAATGAATTTCATAATTGACAAATTTTGCAGCATCGATTAAGTTATTGAACTGCATTGAATCAACATTGAACTGTCTCCAGCTAATAGCCACACTATTGCCTTTTGTAGAACTGCTTATAGCATATCTAAACTTGTTTAATAATTGATGAATTTAGTTAACAGATATTGAAGTAAACATCTGAATGGAGCAGATTAAAAACACTGTTGTCTTGCTGCTTTACAGCATAATTTGAATGTGTCTCTTTTTTGGTGAAGTTTGCATTAGAGCTGTAATCGGGCCTTAAAAGTCTGCTTTAAAATCAGTTGGGTCCAAAACAACACTGGACCCTTTTAACTTTCACTGCAACAAAATATTATCAAAAAATGGCATTGGTGTTACTCAGAAGAAATAAAGTGATACCGGTATAGAACTTTTAAGAATCCCTTAAGATCACACATTAAACTTTCTTAACATGTACGGTGCATTATAATGATTAACATGATCTTAAATTGATTTTCCCTCCAAAAAATGTACTGCATAAGTATTTTTTTTTTCTTCCTGTCATGAGTGCATCATTAAACAAAACATAACACAACAAGGCACTGCCCTGGTATATTCACAAACTCCATGTGGTTTACAATAATGTCTCGTCACACCCGCACACTGTCCTTTCACCACAACACAGCTTTAATGAGACACCCAAGACATGTGTGTCATTATAATAGCAACTCAAACCCTCAAATCCTGTTGCAACTCTAAAAAGATATGCCAACACATGCTTGCAAGATGTGGGCTCAGTCCATTTTGTAATATTCAAGTACAGTTTGTCAAACTAATGTAGAGTCCATTATTTTAAATGATAGATAGATAGATAGATAGATAGATAGATAGATAGATAGATAGATAGATAGATAGATAGATAGATAGATAGATAGATAGATAGATAGATAGATAGATAGATAGATAGATAGATAATACTTGGAATAAAGCATATAAATTGCATCACAAGTTACAGCATATAACATGCAGATTAACACCATAAGGGTGACTAAATGATGTAAGAACTATTCCTTTATTAATGTGTGCCAGTAACCCCACTCACTGTGCTTTTAAATGATCAGTGTCCCAGGTTATTTTTCTGCACATAAATCAATACGCTAGCTTTTCAGGTGACAGTGTGCCTACATATTTGAACTGTATAATCTTGAGATGACTGCTTGTATATGACTTCCAAGATGACTATAAATGCGAGTCCTCTCCCATACTCTAAATTCAAAGCGAGGTATCAGCTGGGATGGGCTGCTATGTTTATTATGATTACATGGTGACAGTGATGTATCCACTATTGGGCATAAATCGTCTCCGTCACCGCCACGAAGAGCTCGAGGGACCGAATGCAAATCACTCCCGGCGCAAGTGCTGATATCATCAGTGAGGGTGCTCTCATTACAGAGACACAGTTGGAAATGAAAACAAGAACGTCATTGTTCTGTACCAAACTCTGACCTCAATCTGAAAGTAATCAAAAATAGAAATATACAAGGGTAGTTTATGATGCAGCAGACTGACTTTTGGTCTGATTTTGGATTATTTTCCATTCATTTCTCTACAAGGGGTCCCCGTATCTTTAATAATTAATTTGCCATCATGGTTGTGGTTGAGTTGCAGTACTGCTTCTTACCTCCGGGGAGTGTTTCTCACAGCACATTTAGTGGAGGGCAAAACCTCACTGCACGTGCAAAACTTTCCCCCTCACACATGAAGATCCTGTCAAGAGTAGAACATTTTCACTGTTTGTCCCAGATAAAAAAATAAAATAATAAAACACTATACCTCCCCTAAGTAGGCCATGTCCTAGTTAAAGTGCAATGCTAGTATCCATTCAGTTGTTGTAGTTGTATGTTAAATACAATGTGATTAAAATTGCACTTTAAAAGATCTATTTTTACTTATAGATTTTGTCATTTGTATTTATATATATATATATATATATATATATATATATATATATATATATATATATATATATATATATATATATATAAACTAATATACTTACATATACTAAATATAACTTAATATACTATATAATAGACACACCTTCCCATTCAAATATTTTTCTATATTTTCATGACTATTAAAATTACATAGCAAATGTCTTCTGGCCCAGATCCGGGCCAAACAATCACTTTTCCTTCGGCCCAAGTACTGTCAAGAATGACGACCCTGACGTGGCCCAGAACTGGATTAAAGACTAGGACATGGGCAATAACCGGCCTGAATCTCAGCCAGTTAATCACCTATAACTGGCCCTGAACTGGGACAAAAGAGGTTTTATTATTGGTACCAATTCCCAGCCTTAAGTAAATCAGAATCCCCAAATCTGAGCCACACCTGAGCTTTATATAGCCCAGACCCAAACATAATTTTAAAATATAATATTATTGCCTTGTATATTACTATAATCACAATTATTTATTTTGTGACATGCTTTGGTAAACCAGACAGCAACATAGTGTTGGTCCAAATCCAGTCCACATCTGGCCTGCGTGAAATCCATGCAGGCTACACGTGAGCCAGATCTGGGACGACACTGCTTGCTGTCTGGGAATGTACACACTATGGAACTATTCCAATAAAGTACGTTAAAATGAATATATGCAAACATCCACATCGGTGTAATAAGATGCATTTTAACTCCTGCTTTCACGCTTCTGTAATTGTTCTTTGTTGTTGTTGTTTATTTCATTATCAAGAGGGAAGCGTGCGTCGTATATTTTCATATATGACAATAATGTCGACTAAATGTTTCAGCCCTACCAGACAGTATAGGGAGCTAATTAAAAAGGATCCACAGAGAAAGGAGGCGATCCTAAGAGAATGATGGAGCAAGTAAATCAAACTGAAATGTTGCCATATTCATCTTAAAATAATTCAGGGATTCAATTGCTGAGAGACTAAATGACTGCTTATTATTCAGTATCAGAATATACCTGTGTGAGTAATTCTGATACATGCAATGACTATCCATTATGACATGTACATATAATAACAAAGAAAAAACATTGCTCCAGACTTTAGACCAGGTTTGAGCTGGTCCATGGCGCAGTCTATTTTCAGCTCCTTAAAACCAATACGCTAGCAATGCACCTGAACACACCTCTTTTTTTAGACCAGCACGCCCATGACTACACAAATGGGCGCAAATGCATTTGCTAATTATAGCCGGACTGAAACTAGCAAACACACTTGCGCTGCGCCTTGCATCTCAACTACTTATGCACAGGTCAAGTGCAATGCACAATATGGCAGAATTAGTCCCACCTTCTAATCCAAACAGCCAGTCACCAGTTGGTAAACTCCTTGCATCACTGCAGCTGCAGTTAGGAAATAGTTTTAATGTTAACAACTTTGTTTCATTTATATGTTGTAGGATCTTGTTTAAGGATATTGTGAAACCCAACTTGATGCACAGTAACACTCCTATAAATGGGAAAAAGGGCATGCTGTTGACACAGATTGGTTAGTTGCTTAATTTTGTTTTCCAGTTAATTAATTTGGGCCCACAC
The DNA here is from genome assembly GCF_023724105.1 of Carassius gibelio. Taxonomy (NCBI): domain Eukaryota; kingdom Metazoa; phylum Chordata; class Actinopteri; order Cypriniformes; family Cyprinidae; genus Carassius; species Carassius gibelio. Next base: position 26,198,651 of record NC_068396.1, on the reverse strand, counting down.
TATGGTCCATCACATTGGACAAATGCAGAGATGATTCTGTTGAGAAACTGATGCTTTTACTTCAAGGCCTTTATTTAATGATGATTTGTTTTCAGTGGAGCAGATGTTCTCCTGCATTCTTGTGACTGGAGCTTTTAGAGAGTCACTTACAGCGACCCAGTGTGCAACAGCTGGATAAAACCCCCACCCCCCACACATGGTTATTTTAATTGTTTATTGTGCCTGATTTGCATTTTGTATGGTGAAATCTTATGTATTCTACTACTCTATACTATGAAAACATATCAGCTGATCCAAACTATCCTGAGAATCTTTAATTTGATGTTCTGGCACTTATACTGTTTACTCATTTTGAGTACAGTGAAGACAAGATATTGTCAGGAAAATATTTATATATAGTCAATCAGTGTTTTATATTTTTGTTAGCAATAATATATTCAGAATATCCCTAATGAGGAAAAAAAAAAAAAAAAAAACACAAGCAACAACAAAAACCACATGGATATGTTATTTATGACAAACCAGACTTCTCCAAATATTTAGTTGCTTGACCTTAAGCTCACCTTCAGGTCTCCCTCCCTTCAATTAATAATTGATAATTAGATCTAAGTCTCCATGAAACATTTTTTTCAATGATCATTTCACTTGAATGTACAGTACATCACAATCCAAAAGATCTGTTGCTTCCATTCAATCACAACTGTAAGTTTAGCTTCAGAATGAAACGTTTTTCACGACAATAGCAAACATAAAACAAGTTCAGACAGTAAATTATATATCATTTATAGAATTAAGTAAATTTATTAAGGAAATGTAATAATTTAAATAATGCAGTAATCACAATTCAGTGAGATGTCTAATGGTATTTTTTTTTTCTTTTTTTATATTTCTTTCAAAACCTTAAAATGTCTATATGTATCCTATGACAAGAAGTTCTAAAAATAAATAAATAAAAGAGAGAGAGAGAGAGAGAGAGAGAGAGAGAGAGAGAGAGAGAGAACTAAAACATTCAGCGAATGCAAGAGATACATTTTCACAGTTCTTAGATTTATTATGTAGTATTCCATTCTCATTAACACCCCAATATGTAGAGAAGTAAACAAAAGGCATGCAGTTAAGCTCTGTTAGATGCAGAATACTGGAAACAGAATGACAGACAGGTCTTTACGGCGAGAACAGCACAACTATGGTGCAAATACAAGTATTGGGCTTAAGAAACAGACAGCCAGAGAATAGCCTGTCAGATACAGCAGCTGTCAGATCCCAGATCAGCTAATTCAAGCGCAGGTCACATAGCAGTATTAGGTGCTAACACACTGCACTGCATAGGCCAGACCACCGCTGCAGGAAGAGTGAGGCTTCATTCTATTCATGAAGTCTTATTAGCATAATCAGCTCAGTTCATAGAGGAGTGAACCTGAAGTTCTGTGAGGAACACGTCAATCATTTTTCGAGAGCATAGCCAACACCCTGAACAATTTTACTAATTTCTGCTGGAACATTCAAAAGGATGTCTCGTGTCCTCTCAGCCCACCTCCCATTTCCTGTCTTTCCTCCACAGCCAGTATCTTAAAGGAATAGTTGAAAATAAATAAATCAATCAAATAAATAAATTTAAAAAAAAAATGTATTATTTTTTTCAGAGAAAGCCAATATGGGATGTTTTAAAATACCTCATTGAGTCAAAATAGTTTGGAGCGACATAATAAACATTTTGGGATGAACTACTCCTTTAACTACTCATCCATACATAAATAAAAATGTTTTTGGGTTGTGACAAGCATATTTAGCATGTTGTGACCTTCCGGCCTGCTTAAACACATGCAGGCCATTTCCTCATTCCATCTGTACGTTGCCACCTCAGGGCAGCAGCAGTGTCCCGACAGGCTACGGTAAGCGGAAAAGTGGGACATGATTGGCGACTGACTATTTGCAGTTTGTCATCAGGATGACGTGAAAATCCATGGGGAATAAGAGATATTTCTCACGCTGGCTGAAATTGACCATCGATCGATGCGGAGGGAAATTGGTCCTCAGAGTCAGAGAGTTAGACGAGGTTGAGAGAAGCTGTTTGGTGAAGCATTAGCCAAAGAATATTTATGTGTAAACATATATCCTGTTTGAAGCCATCTCATTCAAGCACTCCAAGCTAAAGGTTTTTGCATTATTTTGCGAAATAATGTGAATCGCAATCACTGAGTGAGCATGTAATAAGACACTAAAAATCACTAAAAAAATGTAAAAATCACTTTTTTTTTTGTTTTGTTTAATTATTCATATTATTGTGGCATAAATGGAGACCAGTATCTCAGTCTATCCATGTTCCCACTTTGCATCTGCATTGCCATGAAATCACTGCACATCTATACTAATGTATATGCAACATTATTTTGAACACTTTTATTACAGTCCAAGCATTTGTGATTTAAAAAGGGCATATAATCCAATATAAATCTGTCCTTTCTCTTTTGAGGGTTACAAGCTGTTACAAACTGATAAAGAAGACAATATGGTAATTTATACCTGTCAATATGGTAATTTATCTACTGTGCGACAGAGAGTCGCAGGTTATGAACCAGTTGTTAGCCTATTTTTACAAAAACTACTTCTTCGAGGCCATATTGTAAGATACAAGGTAATGGAGCCTTTTATACATTTTCATGTTTCTTTAGAAATAATTAATGGACAAATGGAGTCTTTAAATGCCTCAGATTTAAAGTTATTCGATATAAAGACAAATAAAGAAGGCGTAACTTTAATTCTTACTGCAGCCACAATGTCATGGAGATGCTGTGTGTTTCGTTGGGACAGCAAAACTACTTTGTTTGGTCTTCCAAAAGCGGACACAACTAGAAATCAGTGGTTAAATTGTTTTTATAACACTGTTCCAGAACTACAACACATTTAGTAGAGGATGAGGACTGTTTCCTGGGAGAGTAGCCTACAACACCAGAGTCTCTTTCTATAAAGCAGGGCAGTTCTAACTTTGCAAGGACAGTCTGGCACTTCTGAATCACAGTCTGTAAGTATGTTTTCATATTTAAATAATTTTCCACAGACGATTCAAATGTGAGTTTTACGCAATGCATAAAAAGACAGTATAAGTCATTATAATCAGTAATTATGTCCTCACTGGATGCTATGGTAAGGGTGTAAAATTTCCGTCACACGCTTAAGGAATTTGGGCAATCACAATGCACTGGACAGCTGGCCAATTAGTCTGCACCTTGCTTTTCAGAATGATGAGCTTTGTAAAAATCGACGGCGGGGCATTGAGGAAGGCGGGGCATTGAGACGTAACAATAATGCACAGAATGTGGATTTTTTTTTTTTTTTTACTTAAACCACATAAACACATTGCATTACACCAAATAATGTTATTTTTACCAAAGTCATATGACCCCTTTAAAAGTCTGGGCAAAATAACCTGTTATGACACATAGAGAGATTTCAAAATAACAATTATCATTTGGAATTCTGAATTAAAAGACAGACAGCTGAACACTTATTTTTTACATTTATCTGACAAGTGATGCACGCAAACCAGAATCAAACGCATCCTAGACTAAAGTGAGTCTACAAACTGATAGAAGGGTTTGTGTTTACATATGCACACATTTCTTCAATGATCTTTCCTGATGTGGAAATTCTGTCAGTGTCACAGAAAATTTTCAGAACTCTTTTACCTCAGTGGAATATTTACTACAAAAAGTGTATCTCCTAAAGTTTATTGATATACCCAAAATACTACCCTTATAAAAGGAATAGTTTACCCGAAAATTACCCTAAATTCACCCTACATTCCTTTTTCCCATTGCTTATCTCAGAATGTTTTCTCTCAATGTTATAAGAACATACATTCAATAATAAATTTTAAGAACGTTTAATTAAGAATGGTGAAAGCTATGAGAACACTTCCTGATAGCTGGGTTCACAAAAGATGAAGTCTAAAAAAGATAAAGTCTTCTGAAGTCATTTTGTACAATTGCTTTGTGCGAGGAAAACACTGACATTTTTCAAAAATTTAAATAATTTAATTTTCCCAGCTTTGATTTGGTGTTTAAGAAACATGTTAATGTCTGACATGTAAACAAATGCTCAGCCTAATTTGAGCATGGTCGTTTTAAATGAATCATTTGATGAATCACAAATTAGACAGTTCCACTTACTGATTCAATATTCTTGTCACAACTGTTAAGGATTATAAGATTGCATTATATACAATTCTTTGTGACTCCTCCTTTTATTTTTGAAGCGTGTCCTAGATATTGCTTAGTTATTTGCCCACATATGGTACGAATTAGACATTGGCACGATAAACGATGTTTTTGCAGTTGGAGGATCACAGTGTTTTAAATTTACAAAATGACCGACTGACTCTTCCATGCTACACACCAAATACCCATCATCTATGTCCTCAAAACTGCCCTTCAGCTGGTGTGAAAACGATTAGGTTTGGATGTCCAAAAGCACATATCCCCACCCGCCCCCTCCTTGACAGCAGAGTGCAATATTACCTTAGAGATACATGCATCTCTTTCTGCATCAAAGAGCTCAGCTGTCAGACTGGCCAGTGAATACAGCCTAATGTGTGAAAGTGAGAGAAAGCAAATCAGTGTGCGAGGTAGAGAAGATAGTGAGAGGAGATGGGCTGAAAACAGGTGCATAATAGATCCTGTGTGTAACCAAGAATGTATTTGCTGTGCATGGAGTGTGTGTGTGTGTGTGTGTGTGTGTGTGTGTGTGTGTGTGCGCATGTGAATGTTAGAGAGAGATAAAAAATGACCACACAAATGTGTCTGATGTATAACAAACCAATATACGTAATGCAATATCTTTTCTCCTTCCAAACTGTGTGTGTGTGTGTGTGTGTAGTGAGACAGAAAGGAGAGCTTTGGCACAAATGCATCTGTAAATCTCAAGACAAGCCAGAGAGCAGGTAACAGAGCAATGGGTCACTTTAGCAACCAATCAGGCTTTAAATAACCACACAGAGTAGAACGATCCATGGGAGACAGGGTGGCTGTAAAACGGATGGTAAGAACATTGATGGGGATATCAATAACCTTATTTTACATTTCCAAAATCTAATTTTGTGTTAATATAGAAAAGTTCACAAAAATATTACCTGTAAAATGTGACTGATCAGGTATGGCATCCAAATTAATGAGTCTCCCTCTGAAGCCTAGAATATATAAAACGTATAAATGTACCCCTAAAAATGAAATACATTAAAGCAATAGTTAATCCCCAAATGAGTCCAAAGTTCTGTGGGACACATAAGGTGAAACCTTGAAGAATTTGTGAATGAAGATTAAAGCGTCTCAAAAGGGCTATATACTGTATATATACTGACCCCCCCCCCCCCAAAAAAAAAAGTCACACTAATATTTCATTGGACCGCCTTTAGCTTTGATTGCTGCACATATTCGCTGTAGCATCATTTCCGATAAGTTTCTGCAATGTCACAACATTTATTCCTATTAAGAGTTGCATGATTTATTTGGCCAGTATCTTGTTTTGATGATGGGAGACTCGGATGGCTGTACTTCTCCAGCACATCCCAAAAGTTTCTTAATGGCGTTTAGGTCTATCTCTGGACTCTGTGTGAAAATTCCTTGTGTGAAAATTATGTGGCGTGCTCCTTGTACCACTCTATCACAATTTGAGCCAATGATTCCTGGCATTGTCATCTTGGAATATGCTCATGACATCAGGGAAGAAAAAAATAATTGATGGAATAACCTGATCATTCAGTATATTCAGGTAGTGAACTATCTAAAAATAATATAAATCTAATTTCAGATATGGAAAAGTTAATTGAAGAAAAAACAAATACAATAGTGAAAAATGTGGCTTATTAAGCATGGAAGCAAGAAAAATGCATGGATCCCTACGAAGTAAACAATGGAGAAAGTAAATAACTGAAAGTCTAGGAGGGGTGATCATATTCACAAGGGCCAAGCATCTGCACAGTATAAACATGAGAGATGACTGTAACTTGACCACTGGGTTTGAGAGGTACAAGAGCTGCAGTCCTGTTCTCACAGTGCTCTGTACATAACTCAACCTAAAATCAATCATCAAGGTAAACAAAGCACACGCTTTGCCGAACAGTTACCAAAGGAAAACATGAACTCAACAACACACGGTGATGCAAAAAGCCGCCACATGTGGTCATTTACTCTTATATAACAAAATATAATTCACCTGCAAACTGTAGCAAACTCATTTCATGTACTAGCTAAATCTAGAGTAGCATTTAAGACGCCTTTGCTTTGATACCACAGGGAGAATTAGAAGACAGCCAGTTATTGGATTTGACTTCCTTCTATGCAAATCTGTATGGTTTTCTCTCCACAATGACTGAATTCAAAGCAACCTTGCTCTGTGAATCATAGCCTGGCTAGAACAGACTGGGATCATAGGTCCGTGTTTTCTTTGTGAAGATGTATGAATCAAAAGGTGTGGAGGAGTAGGATGGCACAGGAGGGGGTTACATCGCCAGAGCTTTGATCTGCTAACACATAAGCCCTTTCACCCACTGACCAACGGTCGGGGAGTCTCAGGCTGTACCCCCTCATGGGATGCTCCATATGAAGGAACATTTACTCCCTCTGAAGCCTTGTCAACTCATCGTCATGTCTTCCAGCAACACTGCACACAAAATAAAGCATAAACACCTGGGATGAGACAGAGAGTACTGACTGAAACACGCACAGACACACACACATTGTGCCTTAACATACCTCTTTTTTAGACCAGCATGCCCATGAATGCACAAATGAGCGCAAATGCATTTGCTAATTAAACGACGTGGCGCTGGATGGGAAAATGCTGAATCTACTGAATAATGAATGAATCTAGCAAACACACTTGCGCTGTGCCTTGCGTCGCATTGCGCTGGGTGTATGATAGGGCCCCTTATGTGCCTGAGTACAACCCCTTTACTTAAAACAACCTACAGCTTTGTTAAATCAGTAAATAAATAAATAGAAAAAGTGAACGAGAGAGAGCGAGAGAGAGGGAGATAGAGAGAGAAAGAGAGAGAGGATGAAATATAGAGAAAGATTCCATAAAAATTTTAACAAACAGTACAGGTATATGCTGCCTAATTGTTAGTTGGATGGGTTAATGAATGATTAATGAAGTAATTCAAGTGTTCTGGATGAGTGACTATAACACGTCAGTCAGATAAAGCACAGTAGTATCAGTGTGAAATGTGAAAGAGATGTAACGTCCCGCACTCACACTCACAGAGGGCCTATTGTTGACTTTCAATCAATAGCCTTCAATTAGTGGTTGTCAAGAACACATCCAAGAGCTGGAAATGAGATGCCTTTGGGAGCATGCTAACTTGTTATAGACACTGTATATTAAATGACAATATCTGTCAAGCACTGAGTTTGCTAAAATGAGATTTTCAGAATAAAATATGATGTTGAAATGACAAAGCTGTAAGCTTTCAGGGAAGTCAAAGTCAAATTTAATATGTGAGGCCCTGGTAAACAAATCTGTCAGCCATAGATGATGGCTGATACAATGCACATATATGCAATGTATTTGTTTGCAAAAACAACAACATTTTCAAATTGCATCATAAGAGCTGAACTATGATGGCAGAGATCATCAACAACTCAGTAGTGTAATTTAGACATTTTTTTTTTTTTTATGTAGAAAGTCCATATGACTTTCTCTCTTCTGTGGAACAAAAGGTAAACTTAAAATCAATTAAAAAATAAATGTTTAATGAAAGTCCATTAATGGATCCAAGCTCCAGGCCTTATTCATTATATTTAAAAAGCATGCCAAGTTCATTCAAAACTTTCAATAATTTACCTTTTGTCTTCCACAGAGGAAAGTCATGTGGATCTGAAATTATGATATATTTTTGGGGTGAACTACTCCTTTAAGACTTGTGAAATGTTTGGATATAGGAGAAAGTGACTGTTTTGAAGGCCTGTCTTTGTTGTTGTGATGTCTGAAGATGAGGTGGATAAGATATCTCGTAGAGTCCCGAAGGCCAAATTATTTTACTTTTGCTTTGATCAGACTGTGTCCTGCACATTCCTCCTCTCGCTTCAAAGCAGGAAGGCTAGAAAGAGCATGTGGCCTGAAGAGAAATAGAACTCACGGTGACCCTTCAGTAAGGCCAGAAATATCTGTTAAATACCAGATGACCAGAATTTTTTTTTTTTTTTTTTTTTCAGTTACTTTTCATTGTTTTAATATTAATTACAAAGATAGTGATTATCATTATTACTATAACTAAACATGATAACGATATCGATAGTGAAACTGATAGTGATAATAATAATAATAATAATAATAAGCTCTAAACAGAAGAACGTCCATGGCCATCATTGGTGATGGCAAAAATATCTATGTTTTGCTTTGGCTGATTTCCCAAAAAGCAGGAAAAGTCATGCATAGCATGAGAAAAATGCAATCTGAAGTAGGGAAAATTCATTTTGCCATATATAAGAAAAGAGCAACACTTAAAAAGCCCACTGTGTATGCAATTTCTCACTGAGCTTTTGGCAGATCGATGTGCAAGGGGAAGAAAAAGAGAAGTGGCATCACAATGAAAGTTATATAACAGTTAGTGAAATGTAACCACTGATATTTGGCATATAATGAAAAGCACTCACATACACAGGCGTGATTTCACATGCATTAACTTGATACCAAGATAACCGCAATGCACTTCTCAGGCAATCAAAAAAAAAAAAAAAAAAAAAAAAAAGGCTGCCTTTGGGTTTGGGTCATCCAGGTTTGTTGAATGTAGCTAGAATGTAATAGAAATATAAATAATGCAACGCATTGTGCTACTGCACTTTCAATGAGGAAAGTACACTAAATGCACATGTGTAGGCATTGTATTATTCTATTACTACAATGATATACATATTCCTCTAGTAATACCTTTTGCAGTATTATTCTACAATATTTCGTTTAGATTAAATTTCATTCTTAGATTTGTATTAGGGTGCTGTACAAAAGTTAATGAAGAAAAATTGACCAAACCTCACTAGGCGAACAGCTGGATACTTTGCATAATCAAAAGTTGATGGGTTTGAATAGATGGGTTTTACATTTTGGATATGTTTGGAGAGTTCATAGAGAACAGTAAAAGGAACTTTTAAGAGTCGGGTAAAATGCAGAGCCTCTGGAAATGGCTGACACATGAACACTCAAAATATTTTTCTAACCAATTACTCATTAATTTAATAATTAATTCCATTAGTTGGAGAAGTAGGACAGGCTTTGGTTTTGTAGCCTCTAAATCTCTGTGATTATGACTGGGATAGTCTCTCTTGGACCAGGGGTGCTTCTAAGGGCCCAGGGGTAGTGTCAATGGTAGTGCTTCTGCAAAATTTGTAGTCATATGCTATGCAACTATTTTTTTTTTATTAGTAATAATAATAATATATATTTTTTTATTAATAAGATTTTTTTTTTTTTTTTATAATAATAATAATAATAATAATAATGATGCATCTCTATAAAATCTTAAATTCAATTCAATTCAATTCAATTCAATTCAATTCAAGTTTATTTGTATAGCGCTTTTTACAAAATAAATCGTTACAAAGCAACTTTACAGAAAATTATGTTTCTACAATATTTAGTAGTAGCTAGTAGTTTGTGCACATTTGACAGGATTTTAGAAAAAATAAAAATAATAATAATATAAGACGTAGTCAGCTAGACGATGAACTATCAATATTATCAATTAAGATATTATATGATTCAGTGACACATTTAGCAATAATTGTTAGTTCTGTTTGTTGATTCAAGGTAGCATCATCTGGGGTCCTCTGAGGGTCAGCATCATCTCTTCTCAGGTGTTCTGGATCCAGACTGGAGCTTGTTTAAATCCTAGTTACCACGGGATGTAAATCCCGTGGCGAAACATAGAAACAAAATACAGACATCATTAGCATAGCTGCTGATCCAACAAAGTAAAATTAGTTTAACCCAAGTTAATGAATAAAAATGCACCTTTAAACAGATGCAACTACACTCACAGTTAAAAAGATACATTATTCGAATGCTTGGCGAAAGAGATGTGTTTTTAATCTAGATTTAAACAGAGAGAGTGTGTCTGAACCCCGAACATTATCAGGAAGGCTATTCCAGAGTTTGGGAGCCAAATGTGAGAAAGAAAATTTCCTGAACATTTAAGGGACTAATTGCTCTCTGGCTATAAACTGACTAAATAGCAGTTCATAAAACACAAATGCACATGTGCAACCATAAGCCACAAAGTATGTATAATGTCCAAATGTCAATGGCAAAACGGCAGCAGCCTGTCTAGCAAAGCATAACACTGCACACATTTATCAGTTATACGTTATAAAGAATGATCTGTGTACTGATTTGGGGGGAAAGGGTGCTTCTCCATCATTACAGAATAAGTGATGCAAATTAAGTTTATCTCAAGAGCACAATTTGCTACATTATCAGTCAACCCAGACTTTATCTAGAACACTATTATACCTGTTTTCCTTTGAGCCCAAATTTGAGGTTGTTCATAATTTGTATGCAATTAAAGGAAATAATTTTTCAACATGTATGTTTCTTGTTGTCTTATTTACTAGCTGATGAGCACCAAAAGTGTAATAATAAATGGACATTTGTGATCTTTCATGTTTCCTGAAGCTCTTGTAAAAAAGATAGTAAAATTTAAAAAAAAAAAAAACTTTGAATAAGCACACAAATTATATAAGCAGAACTCTCTCTCTCTCTCTCTCTCTCTCTCTCTCTCTCTCTATCTCTCTCTCTCTCTCTCTCTCAATTGTTCATGCTAAAACAGCTCATGGGTTTAGAACAACATTGAGTTTGCATGAATAATGTCAATTTTAATTTTTTGGTGAACTGCTCCTTTAAGTATTGCATGCATCCAAGCTCACTTCAGACCTCAAGTCAATTATTTATTCTTTCATCCAGTTTATTTGGATCCTAACATAGCATGGTGGCAGTGTAGATTAATTTGGCAATACATCATGTGAGCTCTCCACAAAGAGATACTACTTTCTTCTACATATGGAAGTGAACTGGATTAGAACCAGAATTTAAGACATTAGACCTCCAAGTATCATAGAGCTATTGCCAAAGTCAAGTGCCATTTTCAGCTATTCTGTGCCACAGAGTCTGCTTTATAAGAACAAAGTGTCAAAAGCATCACACGAGAATACTTTCTACGTAAAAAAAAAAAAAAAAAACGTCTCATGGCTCTGGTTAAAAATGTGACATAATTTTGACTTCAAGTCAGAAGCCAAAGTTGGGTGAAGATATGGCATGACGGATTGTCGGCTGGGTATGGCGTGACAGTTTGCGATCCCGCTAGGCTTGTTGCCCAAGGCTTTGCTTTGCAGGAAGCTTTAAGTTATCTTTGACTGTGAAACTAACACCCATTCTTCTGACCAGCATATGTGTTGTATCAGAGGCTTGTTAAATCACCTTGCTGGAGGACTTCCCACTGGAGAATAGGGTGTCGTAATCCTGCTCTGTGGGGATAGTTGGAGGACATGCAAGCACTGCCTGCTGCATTCCACCTGCTATATGCATCCCAATGGGTTCTGTCATATGCACACTCACAAAGTGCAACCTAGATGTGCACACATTTCATAATGGCCCTGAGAATCATACTAAGGTACAGATAAGAAAAGATAGGCCATAAATAAATATTCAATACAGAAGAGCATGCACACATCCATGAATTCAGAGTTACTATATGAAGTCTGTGTGAAGTCTCTCATCATAAGGGGATTTCACACTGGGTATTTATAGGAATGCAGTTATAGGAGAACTAGCCACAAGGGTGGACCCCTAAAAACTCAAATTTCTCCTAGAGCCTTTTGCATTCACACTACCAGTAGGAACTCTGAAGTGACGCAAGCCAGCTCACAACAATGCCATTTAAATGCAACAACTGAAGGATGCTTACAGATAAGTAACTATCTGGACTTTGACAATTTTTTATTGATTTATTTTTTTCTGAAAGGTTCTTTGAGCATTCCTATCTATAGAGCCTATATTTTTTAAGATAATGGATGTTGCTCAAATTGTAAACAAAAGACTATGTAAACATCCAGTGTATCACAGTCTATCCTGCTTCCTATTTTTTACTGCTTTAGAATCACAAGCTGTCTCACCACACAAAGCCCAGCTCACCTACAGTGCTTTCTAGGGTGAGAAAGCTGACAATGTGCAGTACGCTACACTCTGAGAATTATTTAGAGCAGTCACCGGCTCTAAAGCCAGGCTCTGCTACCTATTGCATGAGACAAAAAGACAGACCTTGGTTCCCTCCTCGCTGCGCAGCTTCAAACCTTTCAAGGCTTGTACGTAGACGTCACTCGAGAACTGAGAGCTGGAGATTCTGCCAGCATGCCCAATTCGTAGCGCACCTGCTGTTCAGGTGACAGCATTAAAACAAGTCTGTTTTTCTCACCCTGAACAAATGCCCTACAGGTCAATCTCAGACCAGGCTGAGAGATCATTAGAATTCATGGCATATCTCAGCGTCAGAGGATAGAAACAGTGATTATTAGAGCTCTGTATTCAAAATGCACAATAGCAGAATAAGACAAATTTGAGGATGGCAGCCGAGGGCAGGACTGGTAGTTATGAGGAAATTATACACACAATCAAGTATAAACTCTCTCCATGACACTAGGCTAATAAAAAGCTAGTTTGTCGAGATCAACACAGTATGTTTAGAAAAGAGACGAGCACAAATTAGTCGTGATTTCTGGAAAAACAAGGTTTTACAATTTAGAAAAACCTAATAATAATAATTTGGGGGGCATCAACACAAAAAAGTAATGCATGAAAAATTACTATATTCAAGTTTATTTGTATAGTGCTTTTCACAATACAAACAGTTGCAAATAGTTGAAAATTTAGTTTTTACTATATTTTTAGTACAAGCTTATCAGTGGTGACTGTCAGTTAATGTACATATGGCAGACATTTTATGAAAAATCGATTAAAAGATATAATCGAACAGATGATGAACACTATTAACAGCAATTATTATATGTTGCAATCAAACTTATAGCAAAATTCGGTAGTTCTGTATGTTGTTTCAGAGTTAGCATTTTATTATGGGATTTTAGTAGGTACCAATTTTCACTGTTAACTAGTTCCTTACTAGCAAACCTAACATATTGGCTTTTTATTTAGCACTTATGAAGAACATATACCTAAACTTAACACCTACCATATGAACCATTAATAAGCATCAAATTAGGAGTTTATTGAGGTGAACGTTGTTTTTAATGGTTTGTTAATAGCGAGAATTTGACCTTATAATAAAGTTTAAAATGTAAATAAAGTTTAAACATAATTACTTACACACAACACACTTTTTTAGCACAATCAATCAATCAATCAAACCCATGCTCAAGTGCTGCTGTCATTCATGCAAGATGGATACCCCAGATACCCACAATCTAGATTATTTCACATTTTATTATCTTTGACAACACACATGGACTGTTTTATATACAGATGTGTTAACAAATTGTATATGGTTTATTGGGACTCCCCTTAGCCATAATTGTTTTTATTCTCAGCTAATCATATTTTCCAAGCAAACACATAGTGTCAAAACACAGACAAAACCATTTATCGCACCAAACATTCAAAATGCTCTTCCGCACACATGCAAGTTCTCACACATTCCTCTGTGAGTGTCAGATTCCCTTTTGATGGCTTAATATCTTTTTTGAAGTTGGTCAAACTGTCAGAATCACTTAGCATCAAAATGCAGAGCGTGCGCCATAACTAGCAGATGCCACTTTGTATCTGAAGCTGATATTGATCTGCAGAAGCCTCCAGTACAAATTGATTAACTTGATAAGGAGGAGAACTGCAAATCAATGTTAAGGTCATGGAATTAGCTCTACATTAAGTGGACTGGAAAGGTGTTGGCTCAGGAAATTAATGGAAGAGGACGTCTTAAAGGGCATGCAAACACATCCTCCCCTGACAACATTTCATTTAATTTCAGAGGGACATGAGGGTATTTTTAAATTCTCACATCGAGTGAAGCAAGGCTCACTGGACCCAGAGTAAGTTTATACAAACTTCTCAAAAAAGTGACTTTTACCTAAAGTTCATGTGAACAAAGTCAAGTTGAAGGGACCATGAGGGTAATGTAGGTTTGTGGTTACATGATCTGGGCCCGTATATATAAAGCTTCTCAGAAATGCTCTTAAGAATAAGCTTTGACTTGAGTGTCAGTACTTTTCTAAGAGTAGGAGACTTTTATAAAGAAGCTAAAAGCAACTTTCAGTAAAGTCTAAGACTGATTCTTAAGTGTTGACTGAAGTGACACTTGTGGACCACATTGATGTCAACACAAAATGGCTGACCTCGACCCCTGAATCAGCCAGTAGTGAGCCTGCTTATGTCACAGCAGCACAACAACAATCATTTAATGTAACTACAATACAATCATTAAATTAAGACACTGACATATTTTAATTATAAATAATCTTATTTATTATTATTATTATTATTTAAATGCTTTGCATCGGGCAAAATTATCACAAATTATTACTGATGCTTTGTTTTCTATCGGTATGTCTCCTGTGTGAGTTCCATCAATGTCTCCAGTAACTCTAGGAAACTCCACAATCCTCACTAAAGTAGCATTTTTTTTTTATTTTTTTTTTCAGTATGGTTTGGCGGTCAGTTGTAAAGTCAGTAAACTGCCATATAGTATAGTGGCTTAAAGTGCAAAGTTGCATAAGCTTATTTAATAGTTGTTTGGAGTCCGTTGATTTATTTGTGAGAAATATTCATGTCATTTAAATTTTATTGTTTTTAATATTTATTGTAATTCAGAAACATCTGTGTAGTACAGACATTTTTTTTTACTACTTTATTATTATTATTATTATTATTATTATTATTATTATTATTGTTATTATTATTATTATTATTATGATACCTTTGGACTACTCATAAAATACAAAAATCATCCAACATACACTTCTAAAGTTTTGGACAACTCACATTTGTTAACTGTTAAACTGTTATCTAATTGTTATGTGTATTATAAACAGATTAATTTGTTGACAGCATTTTTATTTTATTTATTTATTATATATTTTTTCATGAGCACTGATAATGATACATGAAAATAGAAAAGTGATTTTCATATTTCGTCCTCTTGGAATAAGGTTCTATCTGCATTCCGAGTAGTTTTGATATTAAGCTTCAAAGTTTTAGTGTTCCATTCGAATGTGTAGATAGAACCTTATTGTTTTTTTAAATAAAAAGTCCCAAAATGTTCACAACATAAAAAAATCTATCACATAAATGAAATACATTGACACAGAATAAGAATATTTGAATAACAATTTTTTTACAAATTTAGTCAGATAGAACCGTATAATTCCAAGAAAACGATTTGGCATGTCAGACTTCTTTAGATACATTCAAAATAAGTATAATTTTTTTTTTGAAAATATATATTAAAACAAGTTTTACTACCTTTTACAACCTTGATGTACCACCACAAAGCTCTCTTCTATTCTTCCAACAGTGGCCAAGCAATCAGCATTCCCATATCGCATGTCCCCATATATTTGCATAATTGTTAATATACCTCACGGCATTGCATTAAAATTAACAATTCACAAAGGATACAGAAAATGGTTAGAGAGTTCTCTGCTCTCATTCCAATAAAGTCCATTGAAAACACAAGAGAAGAAAAAGAGACGAGGGTCATTTGCATAGTTCGACTATTTCCATAAGGCATTCTGTCTCTTACTGGCCTACAAACCATAAGCATGACTTAAGCAAGCCAGTTAGCATCATCGAGATGACTCACCACTGTCACTACTTGCCCAAGTAAATAAAATATTAGCGTTTTCTCATCACAAAATAACCTAATATAGGATTAATGGTGTTATGCTACTCCACTGAGGTTGGTCGCTTCTATCATAGCCTCCTATTAGACCTGTTTGGGTCTGTGTGTGTTCACCAATGCTGGTTAGTGATTCTATTGCATTAAGCATGGCTCATCAATCCTTTCGGTGTGTTCTGTTGGCTCCCAAAGAACATTCTCTCCCATTATGACGGCACCTGGGAAATAGCCTCATTCCATATTTTGAACAGGTTCCAAGCACTCTAATTTTCTCTGCCTTCAAGACATAAAAGAACCAAAATGAAATACTGAAACATGCAAAGTTCAATATAGACTGACGAGTTTTACCAGAATACCACCAGAAAACAACACAAACATGCACAAACTTGTGTGACTGTGTCTGTGCAAAGCTTAAAAAAATTTATATTTAATCATATATACACTCCCTTGTATTTGATAAAATGTATATATATATATACTCCTTGTGAAATTAATCCTCAGGCAATATTTTACCATGTTCTTTAGTTCAGCATACTTTAAGGACCTGAAGTATATATATATATCCTATATATCTATATATTTTTAATCTACTTTTTAATCTATATCTATTTTTTTATCTATATCTATATATTTTTAATCGGGCCGGGACTCGATTAAAAAAAATAATCTAATTAATTAGAGGCTTTGTAATTAATTAATCGAAATTAATCACATTTTAATCGCATATAAATATTTGACCTGACAACAGTGAGAAGTAATTTTTTTTTTTCACATGGATTTATAGTATACCATTGAATAATGACTGAATACATAAGCTTAAGTAACAAAATATTGTTTATTTTTGCTCAACCAAGTCTAGCAGACCAGTGCAATTTTTGCCATTAGGTGTAGCAATAGCATATTTAGAAACAATTTAGAAATAGTATATTTCAGAAATTCGGGTAGCTTATAGGTGCTGGAACCTTCTGTAAAGTGTTTTTAAGTAAAACACAATACTGTCAAGTACATTCAGAACATTGAAAACCTCTCTCTGTTGCTTCAGAGGTCCAACACTCTTTAACCTTCGCCAAAACAATAAAGAGTTCAATATAAAGTGCCAGTTGCACCAACAAAATAATACATAGTGTGTAAAGTCCACGCTAGCTGCTATATGTTTTGCGTTTAGGTGATACTTGAGGCTCGATGTGCTGCTGCGGTGATACCAAGGGGCAAGGAACTCGACCGGAAGTTGAAGTCGGGTGGGGGCTGCCATCTTTTAGCAGAACTTCACTTGCGTTAGCATTCCCATTGACTCCCATTCATTTTGGCGTCACTTTGACAGCGAATAACTTTACATCTGAGGTGTTTAAAGACTCTGTTTGTCCATTATTTATTTCTAAAGATACACGACAATGTATAAAGGGCTCCATTACATTCTATGTTACATTATGGCCCCGTATAAACAGTTTTTGTAAAAAATAGGCTAACGATTGTGTCATAACCACTCGTCTCTCTGTCGCATTACCGTACAGACAGGTGGAGAAGCTCGCAGGCAATTAACTTAATATGGCGTACTGGCGTTACAGTTTAAAATACTATACAAAATAATTAATCAGAATACTTACTCCTGCTCACTCACGACAAAGAACTCCCCACTCAAGCTCGCCGTCTCTGCAAGATTAACGATGGCAGTTTGCACGCACAGCCACTTAGAAGATTTACATCTGTCAGACAGGTTGCTGACGTCGTCACACTTTGTTTGAGTCTGCGCGTCAGAAACGGAAGTGCTAAAAAAATGCTAAAACTGGGCTTCATTTGTCTCAATTGAGTTCCAATGGGGTCGCTGTGTCCATTTCTTTTACTGTCTATGGGTGATACTAACGCTAGTTGGTGCTCCAGTATAATCGGTCCGCCGAAACTCATCCAGTGAGAAACGTTCCACGGTACAAAAATAAGTTATTAAAGATGCGGGAATTTTTTTTTTTCCGTAATTAATTAATCTTAATTAACGCGTTATTTTTTTGTGTAATTAATTAATCTCGATTAACGCGTTAAAGTCCCGGCCCTAATATATATATATATATATATATATATATATATATATACTTCAGGTCAGGTACTTAAAGTATGCTCAACTAAAGAACATGGTAAAATATTGCCTGAGGATTAATTTCACAAGGAGTATATGCTATCTAACTTTGTTCAATTGCAAAAAGACCCAATGGCGATATTAAAGCCTGACATCCAGGCGAGTTTAATCAAAGTGTGTCACTGATGCAAATCACCTTTTGCTTCATTATACATACCACTCAATTTCAATATTGTTCGATTTTTGGGAGTTGAAAAAAAAAAATCCAATTTGATGTCTTATAACAGCAATCACAGCCTATAAATATTATGGTCCTTTGCTCTTATGGAGAGATTTCATAGTAATTTGATTACTTGATTACTTATTCAATACTTATTTTTTTTGTTTGTTTATTTTTTTTAGATCTTCATATTAGACTATGTTCCAATCCAAGTGTCAGGTTAGAGACACCTCTTAATACACAATTTCCACTTCTCGGCTAAGAATATATTTCTGCTTCTAAGAAAGAAAAAAGAAAAGGATGAAATCCCAAAAGAAAAGCTTCTAGCTGGCTGATTTACTATATGACTAATGCAATACCATTGACAATAAAATAGGGTTCTCAAAAAATAAAAAAATAAAAACCTACAAATAGGAGCCATATAGTTATTCAAGGTTATTTTGGTTCCTTTTGCTCTATTCTTATGGTCATTGATGTTTTGAACATCTCATCGATAATGATTTTCATCAGCGGACGACTTTCTTCACAAATGAGAGAAGAACCAGCAGTGACCAATTCTCCACACCGCAGACTGAGGATAACTTCACAATGACCGATGCACACTCTTTCTCCTCCTTCTCTCCACTCTCAGAGATGGATGTTTCCAAACTTCTCCTGTCCAATCATCCTACTACTTGTCCACTTGATCCAATCCCCACTCACCTCCTTCAAGTGATCTCTTCTTCAGCCATACCTCCGCTTACTCACATTATCAACTCCTCTCTTCACTCTGGAACATTGCCTTAAGCATTTAAGCAGGCTCGGGTAAGCCCGCTGCTTAAGAAACCATCTCTAAATCCAACGCTTCAAGAAAACTACAGACCGGTATCCCTTCTTCCATTCATTGCAAAGACACTTGAGCGAGCTGTGTTCAACCAGCTTTCTATGTTCCTTGTACAGAACAACTTCCTGGACAGCAACCAATCTGGCTTAAAAAGTGGCCACTTAACTGAGACCGCTCTGCTCTCGGTTACTGAAGCCCTGTGACTGGCAAGAGCAGCTTCAAAAGTACTCATCTTACTGGACCTGTCTGTTGCTTTTGACACCGTTAATCACCAGATTCTCTGTCCACACACAGAAAGATGGGCATCTCTGGAACCGTACTCCTGTGGGTTAAGTCCTACCTCTCCAACAGATCCTTCAGCGTGTCTTGGAGGGGTGATGTTTCTACTGTAAGTCACAACAACTTGCTACTGGGGTTCCTCAAGGCTCAGTACTTGGACCACTTATTTTTTCCATCTACATGACATCATTAGGATCTGTCATTCAGAAGCATGGCTTTTATTATCACTGCTATGCTGATGACACCCAATTCGGCCATCTTGTGCAGTGGCGCCGGGCTGGAGGCCATCTTGTTTGGAGACACAGGCGTAGATTCAGCCATCTTGTCTGGAGACACAGGTGTGGCTGTAGGTAACGGGTGAATGCCCAAAAGTCCTGGACCTCCAGCCCCTTCATCTCCCAACGAGGCAAAGGGTCATCCAGGCAGTCAATAAACAAGTACTTTAGTTCCTCATCATTATACCCCAGCCCTACTGCCATGGACCAAAATACTTGAGCCAGACCACCCACCTCACTCCCCCTTTGACAAAGGATGGTTAAGTTCAAGAGTCTCCCCCTCCGCTCCTCCATGGTGGCTGGGGAATGGATTTGAAATCCCACACAGCTGGATCTGGGCATGATGGAGTCCTTCTGTCACAAAATGCACACAAACGAGAAGATCCAAAAGCAGTGTTTTATTTGGGTAATCCAGAATCATAAATCAGCCAGGAAAAGGTCAAAAATCCAGAAAAGCAGTCCAAAACAAGAAATACGTCAAACACCAGGGAACACGAAAAAGCCGGGTAACATTAACCAAGGACTCCATGACAATGAAAGAAACAAACAGGGTATATATAGAGAGGTGCAAACAATGTGACTGGTAACAGCTGTGTGCAATGAAGCGATTAGTCCAGATAAAGGCTAGTGTGAAATGCAGTACTGAAGTGAGGTGAAATGGGGAAGTGAGACCTCTAGTGGACACCCAGGGATACACGGACCAGACACTGTGACAATATATTGATGTTCAACGTGGCTGAGAGGGCTAGGGACATTTTCAACAACATCATATGTGATTGGTGTGAATAGAAACAATTGCAGCAGTATATGATAAACATTAATAATGAAAATAATTAAAAAGCAAGAATATCAGCCTATTGATATGCCTAAAAAGGAAAGTTATATTTATGTTGAAACGTTGAAACGTTGACATCTAAAACATCTAGACATAAAAACTGTTTTTCCCCATGCCATTTCCAGCTTAAATAGCTAGCATATGAATCATTACCTGCGTTCTGTAATTAATTTCCGTAAATCAGTCTACAGTACATCTTTAATGATTGCCTTTCTCAAGTATTTTGTAAATACAAATGCATATCTATATTACTTATAAAGTTCCATATAGAGTAAAAATGCACAAATCTGTACGTAAATCTACTGTTCCAGATATATTACATCCAAGGTTTTTTTTTTTTTTTTTTTTTTCATGTCAGATGTGTATGTATGTACGTACCAGGAGTACCTTAAAAAAAAAATAATAATAATATATACATTTTTTTTTTTTTTTTATTGCAAAGGATTGCTTAAGTCCTCTAGTTTGTATGGCTGTTAACCAGAGTGTAGAGAAATGGGGGTGTGCACAGTTCCTAGGCTTGTTATTCTATGTGCGTGGATTTTAAAGTAAAAAAAAAAAAAAAAAAACCTAAGCCGCCATTCTCTTAAGAGGGTTAGTTCCAGCTTCTTGTTTTGATTTGGTAATGCTTTTAGGAAACCAAGCCATTTGCTATCGCCAAAGGATTCCACCAGATAGAACTTCAATCAGTCAAAAAAGAACATAAGAGAACAAAGAAAGTCAAATATATAAAACTTCAAGCTTGTAACAGGCTTGTATGAGATCATTTTATATTATATTCTTTATTATTACATACAGCAAAATTAATTGTTACAGATATTATATTATATTATATTATATTATATTATATTATATTATATTATATTATATTATATTATATTATATTATATTATATTATGTTTATTCTTATTCTGAGGGGTAAATTAAAGGGGGGGTGAAATGCTCGTTTTCACTCAATATCCTGTTAATCTTAAGTACCTATAGAGTAGTACTGCATCCTTCATAACTCCAAAAAGTCTTCAGTTTTATTATATTCATAAGAGAAAGATAGTCTGTACCGATTTTTCCCGGAAAAACACGAGCGTCTGGAGGCGTGACGTGTGGGAGGAGCTAAAGAATCACGAGCGCCAGTAGGCTTTTGAGTTGAGAGCATTTGGAAGCTGTGACATTACCGTGAGGAAAAAACCAACCAAAACAAACCATGGCTAACAGTCAGATTCAGCCGTATATTTATGATTCAGAATCTGATCCAGAGGCTGAAATTTAACAAGAGCAGCATCAGCAACAACGTCTCTATGTGGTATGTATTGAAACTGTATATATTTGCTTAGCGGTTTTGGAAAAAGACTAAGTTCCACTTTGTCGTCTTTTTTTTTTTTTTTTTTTTTTTAAGCTGTACATGTGGAAAGTGCAGTTTGATGACAACATCGCATGTTGTTTACTTGATGTGCTTACACGTCAATAGCTAAGTTAACAACACAAATATACAAATATTTTAAGCAGTTTTACTCACCGCATGCATTCCAACACACGATCGTGACCCTTTTTCGTTGGGACTGCATTATCCTTAAGAAATAAACGATGTGCAAATCCGCCGTCAAACTGGGCATTGTTTGTAAAACAAGCATCTTCGAAATGCAGGGGAACAAACACAAACACTTGCACAACTCCGTTGATGCTCTGTAAAAATAAACTCAATCCACTGGTCCCTGAATGCTGTTTCTCTTTTGATAATCTGTGCAGGGTTGTCTTGCCCTGGCAACCAAAAACACAATCCTTTTGTGACATTTCGCGACACTCTCGCTCTGATCAGTGAACATCTGTTGTGCTCTCAGTGCTGTGCTATACGGGAGCGCGCGCTCTTCCGGCAGACGTGCCCTTAGGACCCATATAAGGAAATTCCGCTCCATCTAACGTCACACAGAGCCATACTCGAAAAAAAACTTTCCAAAACTTGTGACAAACCGGAAGGAGTATTTTTGGAACAGAAATACTCCTTCAAACATACAACTTAATTTTTGAAACTTTGTCCATGTTTAGCATGGGAATCCAACTCTTTAACAGTGTCAAAAACTCAGTATGCATGAAATAGCATTTGACCCCCCCCCTTTAAGTTATATACTCAGGCATGGTAACAATGACTGATGCTAAAAGCATGTTTATGGAGTGTTACATCCATAGATTATTATCGAGACAAAGCAATCACGAAGCGCAGATGGGGACGCCTATGCATATTCATTTCATTTACCAATCAGACATTGTGCACAGCTGTTTTTCCAAAAGTGTCTTCATTAAATCAGAAGGCAGAGAGTACAGTCATCTCCCTACATTATCTAACAGCTCTTCATAACTTGGGGCAGAGCTGCAGAAGAGATACGTGGAAATGCAATATGTTACTGCTAATGTTGAATCCACTTCTTTGGGCACCATTTGCATTCCTTGTCTCGTGAAAAGTTCATAAGGAGGTGAGTGTATGATGTGAAATGAAATATGACTCATTTGCTGCAATTAGACGCGAGTTATAAATGAAACTGCATCATGGTGGTTTTGATTTCAATGTGCTATTTGAAGTTGCAAATTTCAAGAACAAAGGAAATCTGAATATGTGGTAAGGAAAACAGAGCACGTCAAGGCAATGTTTCATAGGTTAATAACATGTGGAAACAGGTTTCTTATTCTTTATTAAATGAATATAGTTATTCACATTCAGAAAGAGAGAGAAAAAAAATAGTTCTGAGAGCCAGAGACCTCACTAGCAGGTACTACTGATGTGGAAATAAGACATATTTTAATGCCATTAAAATGAGCAGACCAACACAGAGTCCTTTCACTATTCCCCAGAGGTGTAGCACACAATAATTAAAGCTGGAAACAGGTGAGAAAGTCCAGATTTAAGCTACTACAGAGCAAATTACTGTTCCATAACCTCGACCTGCTTAGAGCAAGCCTAACAGCTCCAGACAGCTACCCTTACAAAACTATATCAGATTTTTTTTTCAGCAACCAAACATCTACAGTTATCCATAGTGTCTCAGCCTGAAATTGACTAGATTTAAACTGCTTCTAAAAGTAAGGACAATCTACGTCACCTTTTCCAATTTAAAAACAAAAATGTCCATACTTTCATTAGAAAAACGTTGGTAGCATCAAATCCTTGAATTTTGTCAATCACTGCTTTGATTGGTAGAAGTTGGTTTATATCCACAAAAAGAGCTGGATGTTAAGGGAATTATCTAACCTAGTAAATAGTTTTTGTTTTGGGGATTATATTTAATTTTAATATACTAATATAAAAAATTGTTAGAACTGCCTATGAAGGCATCTTGAGTTAAACAGCTCCATATATAACAAAGAACATACAACAGACCTGAACCAGGAGCAATGCAACATGTTTCAGAATACATACACTTGTTGTGCATAAACCATATTTTGGTCATAGCTCAAAAATATTAAAAATTATTATTATTATTTTTTTTTTTTTTTTACAATATTTTTTTGACAGCGATTCTCAAATGATTTGTTTAGTGATTCACTTTTCAAAACCCCGCCTTTACGTGACGTTAGCGAGTATAGCCCAGAGTTCATATTGTAAAAGCACAACCAGTATTTGTTTGCGTTAACTCGATGCATAAACATGACGTTTTTACCAAAAAAAAAAAAAAAAAAACAGTAACGTTACGTTACTACGAAGTATGACTCTATTCTTAAAGAAAACTTCGAAAACAACGACAAACAATTCACATATCTCAATACAATTGTAATTGAAGACCTAAGCTAAACAGTGCTTACACAACAAACCAAACAATCATTAAGCTTGCTACATAAAACATAAAAGCAACAATTATTAATAACACTTACAGGTTGTGATATGGAGGAGGAAGCTGATGCAAATACACTTGAACTTGAACCTTCCTTCAATATCAGCCGGCTCGCGAATCTAAGTTTGATTGCATTTAAGTTGGTTAAGCAATCGTCTTCAAAATGGCGTGAACAAAGCACAAGGCTCGGACTATACTTTTGTGGTACAGTTGTATTTATGAACTGTAGCCACTTAGGCCCTGTCCACACGGAGACAGAGCTTACCCCAATCCGATCTTTTTTTTTCCTTGTGCCAGACCAGTTAATAAAAAGACAATCGTTCATGTTTTTGTTGCTGTTATGTGACATAGAGGTGTCTGACTAGGGGGAAGACGTGAGCTGATGACGTCATCGTTTCAGAAAGTAGACGGATTAGCCGTCCAGACGAAAACGCAAAGATGGCCTTTTCAAATTTATCCACTCTGGGACCCGGTTTCAAAAAATAGCGCTTTCACCTTACGAAAACGCCGGATCCGTGTGGACGAAACGCCTATCCGATAAAAAATTTGTGCGTATTCACAGAAACGCGTCTCCGTGTGGACGGGCCTTAGTCTTCAAATGCTCATCCTTGGGCAGATGAAAAAAAGTTTGCTTTTGAGTTGCACTTCAGAACACAGCGTCTCGTCGCCATGATGTTTTCTAGTTTTCACTGGCATCTTGGAGCACAATAAGTGGTCGTATCGTATTCAAATAACTTGACAAGTTGACGTCATCTAGTCAGAGAAAAAGCTCCGGTCTTCTAACGATTCATAAAAATGACTCAGAGTCGACTCTTACATTTAAGAGACAATAACTTTATATACGGTGCACTGTCATATTTCAGACTTTGCAGGATGTTTTTGTTCACTTAGATCTATGTTACACACTACATGAAAGGTAAATTTCTAAATTCCATGATAGGTGATCTTTAAATTAAAAATGACGTTTTAAAGTAGAAAGTCTTTTAAAACATATTCCATGACTCTTTATTTTATTTACAACATAAAAAAAGATAATAAAAGATAAACCTATCCCTGAGATGACATAAAACATGCAGGCGAAATATTCTGCTGTTTTTTATGGTTCTTTTTCAAAATAAGTTGCATTTTGACCTGTTCTTTCTGGAGATAATGTGACAACACATGAGGGTGTGGCTCTGCAGATTTATTTGCACAACCAGATGTCCAAGACACAACAGTTGCAGATAGCAGAGAAGTAAATATTAGCATGTTCTAAAGGGAATAAGATATATTTCCACTTTTTCATTTGGACAAAGAACAAGGCAGAAGGAGCAATATGTCATAATCGAGGTATATAATAATAATGAATCAAAATAACACCTATTAATACTTTACACCATTTATTAAATATATTTCAATCAATATGAATAAAATAAAGAACTGCTGTCATGACAACACAATTTCTAGCTTTGTACGTTTATTTCTAGTAAAGAAATACCTTATATTCTCCCGTCAGACTTATACAGGCTTATACAATATGTGTGAGTGGCATAAAGTAAATTTTATTAGAAAGCTGATATGTATTGCATTTCCAATGGGAGTGCAGTATAACATGCTTATCTTATATATTCTATAAATACATCATTTACCCTATGGAATTAAAGTAACTTTAAAACAATATTAAGAATTTTCTTTTTTCCTTTTGCTTTTTTAATATTTTTTATTTATTTTAATTTTTATATATAATTTGGGTGCTGTGTGACCGCAGAACCAATGAAAGCTTTGTGGACCTTGTCAAGGACATAAGTTATTCATGAGGGTAAACAAACTTAATCAAAAAAAAATAAATAAAAAAAATATATATTTTATTTAGAGACATCACAGCATCATTCCAGACGGACATTATGAGTTTCAACCACAGATCACATGCTGACACATTTTGAAAATGTAAGACACTGGGGGAAAGCCTTGGAGTTTGAGCTCCAGTGCTCTTCTAGTGTGCATCACAAGGCTTTAGTTTTTAATTAAAAGAGGACGTGATGTAATTGCAGGAAATGTTAACCAGGATTAAGTGTAAGAGTTAGGATTCTCATGCCATAAAAAATCACATGAAGTAACTTCAACTGAAGACAGACTTTTTTTTTTTTTTTCAGGTCTTTTGTTGCACAGTAAGCAGTGCTTTTTAAACTGCGCCATAGTTAACAATGAAATCTAAATGACCCTGATTAGACTGGGGAAGCACATAAGAAAAGTCTCACCCTACTTCTCTTCTTTCTTTCTTTCTTTAAAATATTTTATTATAACTGAAGATCTTCATAAGAATAAAGAATGTTTATACATGGAAATGTTGCTATTTTTAATATATATATATATATATATATATATATATATATATATATATATATAAAACACTATGACACTTGAGAATATAAACATAAAAATAGATGGGTGATTAATGGTAACTAATAGAATTATGGAATTAAAATGATTCAAATTACTTGTACTTTTTGATTTAGTCTAGCTGAATGCCAGGAAAAAAAAAAAGAAAAGAAAAGAAAAGAAAAGAAAAGAAAAGAAAAGAAAAAAGTTATTTATACTTTGTAATTTACATTGTTTCCAGAAGAATATGAATTGCATTTGTAGACCATGCAACATCTGCTAGTCTATTACTCCTGAGATATTTCTAAAGCAGAAAATGCCCTCACTGACCCTGTAGTGCATACTAAAAGGAACACATCACAAATGTAACATGTCAATTAACCTGGAAAAAATATCTTCACTCTGAAGAAAAAAAGAAAATTGTTAACTCTGAATCCTTCACTAGTGTTTTAATATACCCAAGTCACAATGTGAATAAAGTGAAGGTCTTCTCTTTGTGCTTGTTTTTCTGAGCACTTATGACATTTACTTCCGAAAGCTTCACAGGAGTT
The DNA here is from genome assembly GCF_023724105.1 of Carassius gibelio. Taxonomy (NCBI): domain Eukaryota; kingdom Metazoa; phylum Chordata; class Actinopteri; order Cypriniformes; family Cyprinidae; genus Carassius; species Carassius gibelio. The sequence goes on along the minus strand of NC_068396.1, from coordinate 26,171,538 downwards.
TGGAGGCACAGCGAGGAGGCCTAACAAACACGGAAAGGCTCTTTATTTGCTTTAACCTCCTCCACACGTTTGCATTAAAGAGGTCAAAATCATACATTTTTCATGGAACCCCATAAAGAAGAAAGAGCCTTCAAACAGCTGCAACGTTTGCTCACTCAACGAGGAGCATTTGGAGAGGTTTGAATAAGCAATGCTGTTTTAACATACATTAATTTTTATTTGGTTTCAACTACCAAATTAATGCATACCTTAGTGATTGATTCCTTTTCATCATGGGTTCATCAGGTGGGGAGAGACCTTTTCACTGCAAACAGGATGCCTAGAAAGCCAAATTTCATGGACTGGTCTGATTTTCAAGCTCAGTAACATTTTATCAAGGCTGCATTCAGTTAAAAAATACAGTAAAAATGCAGTGTGTGTGTGTGTGTGTGTGTGTGTGTGTGTGTGTGTGTGTGTGTGTGTGTGTGCACGTGTGCAATCTCTTAAAGACAGTACACTTTCATTACTGTTTAACACTGAAGTATACAAAAAAAGTTATGTTTCCAATAATGTCAACTGAAATGTTTAAACATTTAAAATATTTTAATGTTTACACTTAATATTTGTATGTTGACTACCATACTAATGATAAGTACTTGTGATGTTGTTCAATATTACATTTAAATAATAGATTTTAAACGTGCTAAACTGCAACTTCATCATTAGAAATGTGTAATTACAAAAATATTTAATGACATGAAATACAAGTTCCAATTAAATTGTCAAGTCACAATAAATGTACAGTCCACTTTAACTAGTTAGTAAGAACAATCACATATTGCAAAATTGCATATAAAGAATTTAAAGTCCTACTTAACTGGATCCAGAAAAGCACTCTTGAGTTCAACTAATTGAAAAGATTCAGTTTGCAATTAATCATACTCATTTAAAATACTTTTATATATACTATATTTCATGGGCGTAGGTTTGGTCTCAGCTTTGGTGGGGACACCCCCATAACCCCCATAACTTACCTTCGGCATCGTCAACATGCGGGCGCACTCAAACCACCCACTCGCTGCTAGTGCAAGCACAAAAGTAGTCCCGGCCTGCGCGTGTAGCCTGTCAGATACCCGCCGCCAATCAAATTACGGCGTTTCTTGTCCTGGCCGTTAGAATCGATCCAAATAGCAGTTCAAAGATCCAAATAGCAGTTCAAAGGAGCTTGCTGAATATTGGTGGGGACAAATTTGTCATCTCAAAATATTGATAGGGACTAGTACCTAGCGCCTCTAAGTATACCTCGTATAACTCTCGTTTTCTCTTTGCCTTGATTTTTTTTCCTCCACCTGCACCTGCACTCTACAATGCCTTTAACCAAGGAGAAATACACTAACTCTACTAAAAATAAATTTACCATGTTACATAAAACCATCTGATAAATAATCATAATAATGATAAAATCCATACAAATAAATGAATTTAAAATAAACATACAAATTAATTTACAAGCATAATTATACAAACTATAAATCATCACTAAATAAGACATTAATAAAACTCATAATAGAATGGAGTAGTAAGGACATCTAGCATAGCACAGGATAACTAGCCCTTTCTAACAAGTCAAACCCTGACCACTTCACCACTCTCATATAGAAATCAAGTAGACCATTAATTCTCAGTGCCTCAAGACCTTCACATTTGCACCCGAACCAACAGATCAAATCTTAAACCAGTACCATACTATCAACACAAATAAAGCAACTTCACTTTTCTGATCTCACGAAACGCATCTAAAATCCAGTGCCCACCTTGCTAAATCATTAGAGTGCTGTGCTCCAGCTCCCTGAGCTTTTAGAGCACACTCCTGCCCACATTAAACTTACTGTAACACACTTTGACAGAGCAATAAGTACCATTTCTTTTTCTTCCACACAACACTAGAATGTACCAAGTTACCATACGCTCATTTAAGCTATCCTCAAGCTGTCCTCAGCTGTTTTTACTACTTTAAAACAGAGAAAACAGAGGTAATTTTAGGGTACTTTTAAATCATTGAGGTACAAGTGTGGAGCCGTAGGGTGGGGTGGACATTCTGGAGACAATATTTACAGGACTCTTGTCCTCGTGTGAGATTTGTGACTTGGGACTCGCTATCAAAACACTTCAGAATGAATCACATCCCGGCACAGAGTCATTTTTCCTTCCTCCAATCTCGTACATTCTCCCACGGGGACATACTTTCGACACTGTCTTTTTCCCTGACTGCTACTCTGAGATGGGTTTGGGGAGGGGAGTATTGGTACCTGAGAGTCCCATTAGCCAGATTCCCAAGGGTGCCGCCAATCTCCCCTGGGATTGTGAAAAACATGAGGCATGTTTTATAATAACCCGTCCATTTCCACACTGCCAAACATTGAATATCAGCACAGCTGGTTTTGGTAAAACATACGAGTGCTTTTCTCTCAGTCTGCTTTCTTTAAATAACATCTTATTCATGGTTTGCACTCCGGATTCTTGTCTAACGTTTTAGCAGACAACACAACTTTTTAGATTTATTGCACTGCTTTGCATTTATGTTTATATGCCATGGTCTTACAATAGTAAGTATATTATGTCTCAGAGCAAATTGAATAAAACTTAAATTCCATGTGCATGAAAACTGAATATCATAAAATACTAAAACATGAATTAATGTTTTTTTTTAATATCATGTTCCCAGGTCAAAAGCAATTGTGTCTTTATGTAGATAAACAACATACAACAGTATCTATACAAACTTTTAATTTAAATCAAAATACAAAGCCTCATTCAATTTGTACAAAATAGCCCAGCAAATATAATCAGCTGGTTAGAATCAGAACAAGCATTGTTTGGTTTGCGAAAAACAGGCCAAGACTAATATTTGTCTGTTTTAATTGTCGGCATCAGCTGATTAGTTGTTCAGTTTGGCTAATAGGTGATGGAAACAAGACTTTTATTTTGACAGCACTGGAGTGCAAATGCTCAGAAGCTCCCATTATCTGTCTATGTTAGTTTGCTTTGGCCATTTAACAATTCTGTGTAATTAATTATTGGACAGAAATGTTGAACAAAGAAAGTAAGCTGTATAAGAAACACTAATACTTTCTCATATACTCATATACGTTCAGCAAATACACATTTATAACTTAGGCTACTAATGGATGGTAATCATTGGAAAGTATGACAGGAAGTGGTTCTGCAGTTTAGATGGCTTTGACTTGTTTCATTTCACTAACGACAAAGTGTATAGCTGGCTGAAGGCAAAACAATTCTGACTGATTTAAACTGTGTCACAAATGTGTGCATGTGCATGACTGAGAAAAGGAAGTGTCTGTAAGACCAAGCACAGGAGAGGGAGAAAAATGAATGGAGAAATATATGCATTCAAGTTGCATTCTTTTCAAGTAAACTGATTATGTAGTCAAATAAAATGGCAAATAAAACTCACATAAAAAGTGCAAAATGTGTCATATCATCAGCTAAGTATTATGATAATGATGTAATATGGTAACCTTGGTGATTTTCATCACTATCTAGTATCATCCTTTGATCCCTCAGTACCCTTCTTAGAAAGCCTTTTAGCTAGAAATGAATTTCTGTGCAGTGACACCTGCACAGCTCATTAGAAGTGGCCTCAGACTCTTCAGCTTAGAAGAAGGGATCATAAGGCCAGAAAGGTAACAGAGAGGACTAAAAAAGGCTTGGAACCCAAACAAACACCAATAACTCTCACTGTTATTGTAAATACTGTATGAAATAAAGGCAGGCTCTACTTTCAGTGAGGCAAGCAGACAGTTCCAAGTGGGCCATCTGATTGTGTATTTTAGCCTGTGCTGTTGATGAAGATGTGTTTGGCAGAGTTAGTACATGAAAAAAAAAAAAAAAAAAAAAAAAAAACATAACTAAGAAATACCAATAGAAAATCAAGCTGAACTGAAGGAATCATCACATGGGACATAAATCAAATATAGTTGGGGGGTACATGCAATGTCAAATTAAATTTTATTTATATTAATTGCATAACTATTAGGACTACCAGTTGTTTTAAATCTGATTTATAATATGTATAAATAATAATTTATAATTTGGTGATCAAAAAAGAAAATGTAATATATATATATATATATATATATATATATATATATATATATATATATATATATATATATATATATATATATAAACAGCAACAGTGGCAGATAAATTACTATATATTTTAAAGCATGAATTAAAGATTAACTGAGTATTTACTCTTTATATACATTTCATCATATATTGTTGTATTAATGCCGACCTTTTCTTATGTTTTAGAGATTGTGGTGTTTTTGGGGTATGCGTTAAGAGACTGGAGCCGAGATGAGTGAATGTGTGCATCTGTGAGAAAGAGTCTGTAGGCGAGTACAGGGGGAAGATTGATGGAGCTGAGGCAGTGCATCTGGACTAGAGGCTGTTTGGGCCTGTCAGCATTCTTCCTCAAGGTTCTGGTAATGAACAGAAGAGCAACAATCATTGGAATGATAAAAAGTTGACAGGCCTTTTCATCAACATGGAGCACCATTAAACCCTCTCAGAATAACAAAGGCATGCAAAAAATAAAATAAAATAAAAAATAAAATCCAAAATAAGACTGTCTGGAATTTAACCTATAAATGTGTTCTACCCTTACAGAAATGTACTTAGGTATTACAATGTTTTGTGGCTATGTAATCATTTTATTTAAAGTATTGTAAGTTGCATGGTAAAATATACTATGGTAATACCATCTGATTTACAATAACAGTACTTTTTTTTTTTTTTTTTTTTCTAACCGATTTCTACTGTCAACATATGTAACCTAAAATATGTGGTATAGAGGGCCAGAATTATTAACAGCTTGTGCCATTGCAAAAGTCTTTTGGCATTAAAATAGTCAGTATTTACTAAAGACATGCACGATCATCAAATTACTGGTATTTGCGCCATATTTTACACCCAGAAAAACCAACCACATTTCTTGGTAGATTGCATTGCTCATTATGGAAATGTAATGTTTAGTAAATCTGGCCCTCAGTATACTAGTTTTATTTTAAGATGTTTTGTGCATTCTATCTATCTATCTATCTATCTATCTATCTATCTATCTATCTATCTATCTATCTATCTATCTATCTATCTATCTATCTATCTATCTATCTATCTATCTATCTATCTATCTATCTATCTATCCATCCATCCATCCATCCATCCATCCATCCATCCATCCATCCATCCATCCATCCATCTATCTATCTATCTAACCTCAGTATCTATCTACAGTATCTATATATTGAGACAGATAGATAGATAGGTAGATAGATAAATAGATAGACTCACAGATATAAAGAAACATTTTAACATCAACAAAATTAAGTCAAACCTGTCAAACTCTATGCTTTGACATTTAATGAAAAAAGGTTCAAAAAAGGTCAGACAGAAGAAAATGAATACGCAGTCCAAAGAATTTAGCCTTCAAAATGTGACATACGTGCACATACATAATAATACTGTATATAAGTAGTGTGACATTTTCACTGCTGAAGCACACAGATTACTTATTTACAAGAAAAAAAAAAAGAAAAAAAAAAGATTTTCTGCAAGATTATTACACAAGTAGCCTCAGGTGTTCTCATGGTTGACGCTGGTCAATGAATAAGGCTCCAGGGGCACAGACCTTGGCAACTGTCCGTTCAGAGGCCAGCTAAATGGTATAGGTCTCTCTGGACTCCAAAACATATTGTGCATGTACTTCACAGAAAATGAGGTTCAGCTCTCGGAATGATGGCAATTTACACAACAGCAGTGACAATTCACAAAAAGGGGCTTCAGATGTGCGCAATCGAACACTGCTAGCTGCAGTCCATCAGATTACCCAGGCACAGGCCAAGTACACCTTTACAGAGGGTTCATGACCAGCAGCACGTGCTCAAGAGCCACAAAGAGAGGCTGCTCTTCATATAATCCTTTATAATGTTGAGACTTCCAAGCTACTTTGATAGTTTTCTCTTTTCTCTTTCCTCACTTTACATAGAAACTTCTATCTCTCCTCCCCACAAGCTGTTATGCAAGCTGTTATGCTATTTTTCAATATAAAAATCAAATACATTTGGTGCAAGTTGGAACAAAATTTTGAAGGACAATTGCAATAGTCAAGAAGATTGTTGATGATAATGGGCCATTGCGCCCTCAAGAATGGTGGCAGAGTGAGGGAAAGTCTGAGAAATGCAGACACCATGGAACCAAACTGTTTTTAGAGATACATTTGCTTAGTTTCACATCTGAGCTTGAAAGATAGTCCACCTAAAACAAGGGAAAATTTGCAGTTTTTTGGCGATACAGCTGTAATGAATGGGATTGAGGCTTTTAAGCTTCAAATAGTACACAAAAATGCTATCAGTCCAGTGAATCAGTTCACATAACTGATCTGAGTTGCACTTCAAGATTACATACATTATGTGTGTATGCATGAGTGTATGTGTGTGTATATATATATAAGATTTTAATAATTCATAAATTTTCTGTTTTTTAAAACAGCAATAATTGTAAATATTATTACCATAAATCATTTTAAATTTAATGTATTCCTGTGATGGAAAAGTTTAATTTTCAGAAATCATTTCTACAATCTTCAGTGTCACATGATCCTACAGAAATTATTCTATGATAAAAATTGGCTACTCATGAAAAATTTATTATTATTACCGTTAATAGTTTTTAAAACATTTTGAAAAATGAGGTGAAACAGACATGTTGTCTGTCAGCATACATCACCTGTGGTTGGAGCCTGTAGAAATGGACTGGAGCAGTACATTCATTAATTGTTTTATTTAGCCTGAAGACCAATTACACTATATTCACTATCAAGGGTAAAACTGACTGTTCTTAATTTTACCTACTGTCACGATGCATGTATGCGATTATGTATCTGTGGATCCTCTGACTTCCATAAATTACATCACAATCCGTAGTTCTGTGTTATCTTTGTCTCCTTCCTGCAGCAAATAAGGCCTCCCTTCACTATTCTTGACAGCAAGTGTAATCACATCTAATAATAATTGTACCTCCATGTGGTTATGTCTACATTTAGTGTTAATGCTTCCTGTTTGCACTGTGTTGATAGTCAACAGAACACCAGAAAGGCACAACACTCATTTTCCTCTTCCCCTTTCATTTAAAAACAGCCAATCACCACAGGCTAATATGCCTGTATCAGTGTCAGTACACATTCCCCGCTTGCAGTGAGCACATAAATTTAGCAGTTGCCTTGAGTGGCCTTTGAATAGACCCAGATTAATCCTGTACGTCTGAGGTGCCGTCTGTACCCCTGTTATGAACAATAGTTGTTTGATTGCAGCTTCAACTTTGACAAGCTGTTTTGATTCACCTGGCTCTTCCAGCCTCTTTAAAACTTCGGGATCTCTCCTCCAATCGTTCCTCACACAATCCCTCTCTCTTTCTCCATGTCACCCCGACTGAGGCTTTGAGTAATAAGCACGTGGTCTCTCAGTGGATTTGAACCCAGTGTCCTCTCATGGAGGACACTTGTGATTGATTGGATCTAGGCAAATTTTTGTCAGTTCGGCGTGCTTAAGGAGATAAGGTTGCTAATAAATTTCCCCCCATAGCTTCTGACACGTGTCAGCTGGCAAGTTCGTATAAAGCATGATGTTGGCCAGGGGCAGATAAAGCACACCACCCAAATTCCCCTGCGTCCCCCCTCTTATGTCCTGCTGAGACTGAGTTTGTGAATGTGAAGATACATTTGGGGATATTGTGCCTCTGTGTAACCGTTACTTCGGGTGGTGTCAGGCAACCCACATATTGTGATGTTACAGAGTGTTTAAATTTGGGGATGATAGCATATCACTGACAAAGCTGAATCAGATGTTATTTTGGCCAGTGTATCCTTCATTGAAATACTTTAAAACATGCAGCCTTTCTGGACGTAATAATGTTACACCAGTAGGTGGCAACAATGAACATTTTTGTATGTCTGTTTGTAGTAAAGCCCAAGGTATAAATTTATTAACATGT